>NC_088868.1:6293571-6305253 GCF_032884065.1 Artemia franciscana
AAAAGCCCCACATCACAAATATAATGAAACTAAGTTATTCTAACAATGTTGACCATATTTTTTTGGAAGATTGATTTATATACTTAGATTATTTTACTCCAAACACACAGCTGCATTTCGAACATGAAAAACCCATGACTATAAGTCTCATAATAACTTTCCTTAAAAAAATAATCGAACGGTTGAAGTTTTTAAGTTGCAGTGATGTCATTATTTCAGCAAGGTAACTTTAAAAGGTGGTATGTTACACTTTACAAGAGCAGGAAAATTTTTAATTTTTTAAAGGCAGAAAAATACTAAATTTTACGAAAGCAGAAATGCCTCGAAAAAGGTGAAAATGTATTTTTTTTTTTTTTTTGGCTGCAAATACATAAAACAGTCGATTTTGATATTAAAATCCATACCGACAAAAAACAACAACTACTGAAATTATTAATATTTTAAGAAACAAAAAGAACTGAGAAAACAAACGAACTAATTAATAAACTTGATGAATTTGACAGACTTTGATAAACTGCAATATCCTTGCAGTCTCTAGTCCTTAGGTCGGAGTGGGGTACGGATCATAATACTAGACTTTCACTCGCGCAGGCTCCAGTTCCTAAATTAGAGGACAAGAATGCACTCTTATATATAAGTCATATACTTATATTCTCGTGGTCTCTAGTCCCTAAATTAGAAAAAAAAAATATAAGTTCTAGACTTATGCTCTTATATTCTCAATTCCTATATATGAAACCACAAACCAGGTTATATATGTAAACTCTAAGCTTTTCGTCTCTAGGTTTATAATAGTTTTTAGCCATATCAAGGAGAAGTCGCAATGTTTACTTTTTTTCTACTTTCAATCATACTATTTTCCTAATTAAACATAATTCCTTTCTAAAAAAAAAGAAGTAAAAATTATTATAAACTTTTTATTCAACTCCTTAACCATCACATAACCAAACTTGAAAATGGGATGCAAAAAAAAGATTTTAACACATAAACCTAGACTATTTGGTATATTTATTATCACGATCTGTCATTCGCAACCCAAGAACTAAAAATAATGACGTCAACTATTCAAATTTGAGTTTACAACTTTTCTTTCCTCCTTGGAAGTCCCTATATTCCCTCCCTCCTTGAAAATTTTATTACCTCCACCTCATTCCGTTTTGAAGTTCAAATGTATATAAATCTGCTGGTTGAATGGAAATTTCTAGGTTAAATCTATTTCAAATTTCTGTTACAAATTTCTTCAAATAGATCTGGTAGGTCAATGCGACCTAATTTAACAGTTCCCCATGCATTCCTATTATTAAAGTACTGCTAAATAATCCAAACTACTACAGCAATTGTAAGCTAAAACTGTTTTTTTTTTTTTACACTACCTACCCTCGAATAGATTAATCTTGGTTTTCACGTTGACCCCATCTTAGAAGCTCCACCATCTCACCCGAATGACAATAGAATATGTGAATAAAATATGGCATACTGTAGGGACGGGAAGACTCCCTTCCAATATTCAGCTGAAGAACAAGCGCAAGGGCATAAACATTAAGACCTAAATGCCCCAACTACATTTTACCCCCTCACCCTATCCCCTAGTCAGAACCGTTCACAAGGCCCGGGTGCCGTGGCGGAAGGGCAGAGCTCTACGGATGAACGGTGTTCCACATGGACATTTTTTTCCACTATTATTGGCATTTTCGTTTATATTTCAGTTAGGAGGGGAGGCTACAATTAATTTTTCCCTGACCACCAACTCTAGGAACGACTCTGCCCCTAACGAGTCGAACCTCTGGAAAATTCATACTCATTCATATTGATTCAACATACAGTCAAATATTAGGTTTAAAATAAATAAAACCCTTCATTTAGTCTAAGTCTATTTGTCTATAGAGTTGGTCAATCCGTATATATAAACACAGAAGTCAATTCTGTTTTAGAGAGTTCTTAATTCAAAATTGTCTTCTTTTACCTTTGCCATTAGTTTTCAGTGAAGAATCATTGAAAAAGTTTGAAAAAAGTCAAACCAGAAAAAAAAAAAAAATACTAATAAGGCAAAGTTTAGCATTAAAGTGAACGAACCCCACAAGATCTAGAAACAAATTCCAAAAACTAAGCAATCGATATTGTAGTTAAAACTTTAGTTTTAGTTAGGCTATAGCTTTCAAATTCAGAAAAAAGATTAAAAAAATGATTTCATTATCTTATCTGAAATCATAATTTCTGGAAAAGATTTTTTCAGAAGTGGTGCACCGGGGGGGGGGGGGGGGGGAAGCTGAAAATAATAAACTAAAAAGAGAACCCTCTTAGATTCGATCGTGTTACAATAGAGCTACAACAACTCCTGCTACAAATCTGCTAATTTACACTCTTCAGCTTGCTTAAAAAAAATGCTTGACCTTAACTATTACGATGTTTCACTACCTGAAAATGACGAGAAGTTATGTTCATTTCAATAATGAACCCTTTTATCCTTTGTCTCCTAATATAAGCTGATTTAAATACTTTTGAAAGAAAAAATACTATCACTTAAAACACTATTAAAGGGATTTCAATTTCGCCATCAAATCATCTAGATCACCTTCTTCTTGAACCACAGGCTCTTCAGAGGTGACATCTGAAACCGGCACTTCATAAGCATAACTAAGTCCTTTAGCAACTTCCTTCTTTGACTCATCGACCACAGCACTTTCATCTACAAGAGTAATCCCCCAATCCTCTTCATGAACGACTGTTTCTTCTTTGGGTGGTTCAACTATGGGTTTTTCAATTAATTTTTTAGTACTTTGTTGCTTTCGACAAAAGGAATCTTCACAGGTAGTATTTGGTTTGAGCTCCATTGTTGGGAAGAAGTCAGTAAGAGCGCTATATCCAAGGTATTTTGTAACTTGACCGAATTTCAGCAGGTATCTAGAAAAAAATATATTCGAAATTTTTTTAAAAATATATTAACCAGTTAAAATTCGAAGTTCACAGATTTCTAAATCCAATCAAAACTTTAGGAGATCTTGGGACTTTCCCTGACGTTGGAGATCTTCAGTTATTTTGGCCATCAGGCTGACTAATGCTTTAAAATACGTTTCAGAGAAAATTTTTGCTTAAAAAAGCGTTTATAGTACCAGGTGATCTGGTGCTTTATTCTGAAGTTTTATTTTTTCTCTCTTTTTTTACAAAAACTTAATGTTTTCAAAGAATTTATCTTACGAATTAACATTTACAACTTGCAACACCCACAACTAATCTAAAGACAAAATACAGCATAGAACTGTAAATCATTTCAAAAACATATTAAATATTACTTTTCAAAAAGTGATTTTAAAATCCAGAAAATTATATTATTTATTCTGCATCGAAAACAAAATATCGCCAAAAAATAATAGTTTTATTTACAAGGAGTCTGTAAATTCTGACCAAAGTATCTGATCTGGCAAAATGATTTTTATATAACCAAAATATCTTATCTGTACTTTCAAAATTGGCTTGGAAGCTAAAGCTGAAAAATGTAGGTAATATGGAGTTTTATTCCATCAACTTACAAGCATATCCTCTGAAACACATTAATATCTACATTGCAATTGATTGATCAATTCAATTGATTCATTAAAGATGTAAAAAATCTAATGCAGTTTCAAATAGATGCTACTTTAAAATTATACCTATCGAAAATGAAGCTTAATTTTAACCACATATCACAAATATCCAACTATACTATGTTTAGAGAGATCCCTTAAGGAGAGAAAAAAGCACTCATCAGCGCTACAGAGACTAAATTATAAATAGATCGATAGATAGTTTATTTTACTCCACCATCAAAACAACAACATGGCGGAGTATAAAGAAGAAATAATTAAAAGGAAAAAGAAAAAGACGGAAAACAATACTTCAAGATTAAACGATTAAATTACAATCACTATATACATTCATAGCTCGTATATGACATGCAACGGTAGGAAATCAAAAAGGTGCTCAAGGGCACATTTTCTAGTATTAATTTCCTGTTCTGCCACAGCTTCACGGGGATCTGTAATTTGGTACTTATTCAAAAGAAATGAATTTTTCTCGAATAGCGGTATGCACATAAAAACTTCAAATATCTACATAACGCGGACCTAACTTTCAGTCTCTCTGTTTCTGTGAGCCATTCCCAAAGCGGGGAAAGGTAAATAACATAAGGTAATGCCATTGCTGTGTAAAGTCTCGACAAAATTTACCGATTGTAAGAATACTTCAGTGGGTCTAGTTTAGCACAGCTCACTCGCAGGTTAGACACAAGGATATCAAGAAAATGAGTTCTTGTAGCTTTCTGATCTCGGCCGTACAGACCTATATATTTGAGCGAAGAAGACGGTGCGATAATAGCACCATCTACGGATACAGTTGGTGCTGGTGTCTCTCATTTCGCAGAGCTGAAGTTTTCTGGCCATTAATTTCTAACCAATAGCGCTATGACCAGATACAAGCTTATCTAAATTATCCTGTAGTAAACTCAATGAGAAACTCAAAAGTAAACCATCAGCATAGCTTATTAGACTCAAATCACAAGTATCAAAGCTTAGACCGTCAGAAATTTGTTTTGTAACCTTAGAAGTCAACGTGTTAAATAATACCGGACTTAAGAAAAGGACTTCAGGACCTCGGACTTCAAATTTTAAGAAGGGGGGAGAGAATACCTCCAGTGAAGAGTTTTTGATCATAGTTGTTAAGGACTGTATTCTTTTTGGATCCTGTAGACTGTATTCATTTTTGATGGGTTTCTAGTCCTTTTTTTAACTTTAAAAATTAGGTTTTTGTAGTTGCTTTATACTCATTTTATTACTAATTTTAATACTTTATAATGATATTCTTTAACTTGAAAAATGAAGTTTTTATAGTTTCTTTATGCTGATTTTGATACTAATTTTAATACTTTATACTGATGTTTTCACACTTGAAAAATGAGATCTTTATAGTTTCTTTATACTGATTTTGATACTAATTTTGATGTTTATAATGATATTTTTTAACTTTAAAAATTAGGTTTTTGTAGTTTCTTTATACTGATTTTAATGTTTATAATGATATTTTTTAACTTGAAAAATGAAGTTTTTATAGTTTCTTTATACTAATTTTGATACTAATTTTAATACTTTATACTGATATTTTCAAACCTGAAAAATGAGATTTTTGTAGTTGCTTTATAGCCGTTACTGATCGGATTCAAATCATTCAAGGAGTCATATGAGAAAAATGTTGATATTTGAGGTTTTGGGTGATCAGCAAGCAGCAGAAGGCTTTAAAATACCACCTAACGTAATCAAGACCACACTGGATACTCAAATCCTTTTTATATAGTCGACAAACGGGTACTACATTCCTATTTCCTCAAATTCCCACATAATTAATTTACCTGATCTGAACAAAACACAATTCAACCAGTTTCTAGAGGAGGTTAAGCTCAAGGAAGGAAGAATCTGCCACATTTCACATTTAAAAGAAAAGCTCAGAAAAATTAGGTTTTGATCAAAAATGGACTTGTTTGGCAGGAGCTTTCAGTGCTTTGGCCTAAGAGAAATTTAAAGAGACATTTGGAAACGAGCTTACTAAATTTGTTGATTCTGAGCTCTTTTTTTTTCGGAAGACATGAGTTAATAAGTTAATTACACAAAATAAATGGTACTTGCTATTAGAAGTAGTCAGAGAGTAAATTGCTGTAACTCGTCAAGTACGCCTAGTGGAATGTCAATTTTTTTATTACTATTTTATGAATGAAAAGAACAAAATTACAAGTTTCAAGGTCATCGGCATTGCTTAGCCCTTAGTGATATGATTATAATAGGCTAAGTAATCATTGTTGAAACTTTTTGCAGCGCGTATTATTCAAGAGCAAAAAAACAAGTTTATTTTTTAAGACTAGCCCCCCCCCCCCCCCCACCAAACGACCAAGTATATGACGCTTATATTTATAATCAGCACAATCGATCACCCCCTTTTTCCACTATCAGGTCTTCTGCTGCTAATGGAAACTAAATGGGGATTCTTCTGAATTAGACAATTCCTTTCCTAAAGGATTTTTCTATTTTCAGTTACTACGGGCCGCGGATCACTCTTTACTAGGTTGTCGCTATTGCAGTAACCAAAATTTCATAATAATTTAATCTATTTTGTTTGTGTCAGCTTCTTTTGTATATCCCAAACCTCATTGAACATTAAACATACATGCAATTGTTTTGCGTTTTGTAAATGTCTAAGGATACCGACGTACAACCTTTTGTGAACCTGTCAACTTTTCTAAGAAATCAAAGTGCAGGTTCTTGGCATCTTTTTCTTGACATCTCAACGTAAACTTTGGCTAGAAAACTCTGATTTTCGAAAATTAGAGCATTTTCACCTACAATGAGAGAAAACCCAATAAAGGGAAGACGTTGTAGCCCTGAGTTAACCCAATGAGGAGAAAATCCAATAAAGGGAAGACGTTGTAGCCCTGATTTACCCCAATGAGGAGAAACCCCGATAAAAGGAAGACGCTGTAGCCTAAGTTAACCCAACGAGGAGAAAATCCAACAAAGGGAAGACATTGTAGCCCTAAATTACCGGATACCGACGTAAAACCTTTTGTGAGCCTGTCAACTTTTCTAAGAAATGAAAGTGCAGGTTCTTGACAACCTTTTCTTGACATCCCAACGTAAATTTTTTATAGATATTTTCTATTTTGTACCTGTCAACCTTTGAATTTTTTACGAAATTTTAATCTTATTCCTCTTTTCTTTCCAAAATCCAAGCGAATTTTCTGGAAAAGATATGGTAAAATGCATTGCATTTTCGTAGGTTATCCAAATCGCCCCAACTTAAACAAGGAAGGCCAAATCAGTTTCTGACCTTAAATAAGTCATTTTCATTTATCAAATTTACTAGTTTTCATTAATTTGACCAACTGTATGTTATATCTTTTTTACCTAAGTTGAACAGTGACCAATAAAATAAAACATAAGCCTTTTTTCTTGTTAAACCTACCTGTCAAGCTGCCTAAACCCGCGCGGCATTACTGGTGACCATTACAGTTGATACTTATGAGATAGACTCAACTGGATCTTTGGGTAAATGTGATCATTCTTTACTAGGTTGCAGTTACCATTTATGTTAAATAATAACTTGTGTTCAATAAGTAATGTTAATTCTTTCTTATATTAAAAAAAATATGTTAACTCTTTCTGATGTAAAATAATAACGACCATGAATTTTTGAATTATTTACAATGAGTTTAGTAGTTTCAGCTTCGCAGTACATGTCCAATTACATTTAAACTTTTTCTGTGTGCGTAATCTTCTGAAGAAGCCAACGTTCATTTCAACCTTTCCTGAACACGTCAACGTTTTCTCCACTTTTCAGCTTTTCTGAAGATGTCAAAGTACGTGTTAACCTTTTCTGAGCCTGTCAACCATGTCTTAACATGGAAAAATCCATATAAACCTTTTTATATATGTTAATTTTTTGGTAAATCTACATGCCAAGTTGTATAAGCCCACACAGCAAAAACCTAATTGGGTATACCTGGTTATGGGTTGGCCACTATTGATGATATTTACAGGACAGACTGTACCGGATCTTTAGCTTATTATGATCCAAAACAGTAAATATAATACATACTTCAGTGAATTTTGGACAAGAAATCCAGCTACGATGCCCATTGTAGTAGGAAGACTTGCTGCACAAACGCCATCTTTCTTCAATGTCTTCTCATCAATATTTGAAGCGACTACAAGAGGTGGCGCACACTGAAAAAAGAAATAATTAAGTGTTGCACCTCGAACATGGTACAATCTAGCTATTTAGCCACATGAAATATAGCCTACCTCTAGTAACTAAAAATTAATCCAGCCAAATTAGGGCAAAAAGTCAATACAAAGAGGAAAAACCCAATTGTTCATTAGAAAAGGCGAATCACAGGATAATTACAGGAAATTAAAAGGAAAATTTCTGAGAAAAAGCGTTTCCTAGTTCAAAGACTAGCTATAATGTAACTTAGAAGACGTTTTTTTCAGAAGTTCTGCAAATGTTTAAATTAAGTTACCAAACAAGTCAGATAGTCTAAGCAAGGGGTGGAGCACAATTTTAGCACAAAAAGACACCGAAAAATTCTCAAAAATTGAACTTTAGTACAAACATTTAAATGAACGAAAATCAAATTTTCTTGACTGGATTTCCATAGCTAATCTTTATAATTTCAATTATTAAGTACATAACAAAATGTTTTTTACCCAACCCACTGGACCCATCTTATGTCTCACCCCACCGGTGGGGTGTGTGCGATATTTTGGTGGGTCATATGCAGGACTTGAACCCTTCGGCTGACTTTACTTTAGAGCCTTAATTTTGAAAAGAAATATTTTTCATGTGAGTGAAGTCAAATTCAAATTCATTTATAGAACAAAAAAATATTTAATACGATTACGTTATACATTGTATAAAAGGTGTTGCATACAGACAATTATTTTCATTAGTGTAGCTGCTTTCAGACGAATACACTTAAAATTTTGAAAAACAAAATAATGTTTGACTACCAAAAGGGGGGGGAAAAAGGATCGTAGAAATGCCTAGGGGAGACATGGCTAAAAAACGGTTGGGAGCCACAGTTCTAGATAATCGGATGAGGACTGACACACATAGTTTTTACTTCTAAATCCCATGTTCCGCCTAAAAAGTAGATAGAAATTTTGGGGAAACACAATATGCTTATGACAAGGTATAAAATTTATCGGTAGAAATCTAAAATTTACCGATATATAGATTTATCGGTTTATAGTATATTATCAATATAGATTTATCGGTATAAAAATAAGAGAAGATTGTTGCCAAGCGTTATCCGTCCTCCCAAAAACATTTCTGCTCGTTAGCCTAAGTTTGATTACTATATTGTGAAAGATTTATGTGTGTCTAAGGTATAGCTAAACTTTACTTAATATACTGTAACTAGCAAAACCAGGTTCACTTGTGTATGTCGCCAGTTTTTATTCGAGTTATTTTCTCGATCTTTCCCAAATAGTCAAGGCCTTATCCAGGGGGGAGACAGGGGGTTTCAAGCCACCCCCTTCCACGAAATGTTTGTTCGACTCGTAAAAACGTTACAAAATGAATTTTAAAAAAAAATTTGATACGTTTTTAAGTCTTTTTCGTACCCTGCCCCCACGAAATACTTGTTTGACTCGTAAAAACGTAAAAAGTGAATATAAACAAATTTTTGATACGTTTTGAGTTTTTTTGTATCCCCCCCCTCCCACGAAATGCTTGTTCGACTCGTAAAAACGTAACAAAATGAATATAAACAAATTTTTTATACGTTTTAAGTCTTTTTTGTAACACCCCCCCCCCCTCGCATGAAAT
Organism: Artemia franciscana; assembly: GCF_032884065.1. NCBI lineage: Eukaryota > Metazoa > Arthropoda > Branchiopoda > Anostraca > Artemiidae > Artemia > Artemia franciscana. The sequence continues at coordinate 6,302,920 of NC_088868.1, forward strand.
GCTTGTTCGACTCGTAAAAACGTAATAAAATGAATACAAACAAATTTTTGATACGTTTTAAGTCTTTTTTGTACCCCCTCCGAAAAAAATCCTGGACACGACCCTACCAACAGTAAATCATTTTTTCATATTAAAACAACAGATATAATTCGAACGCTTCAGCCGTTGAGTTCAAAATCATTCACGGAAACACAGCTAGGTATGTTCCAGGATCTTGATCAACTATACTCGCAATTAGTTTCGTTTTATGGTTATGGAGTTTCCATTTTTGACAATTTTTTAGACTTGTATCTTTTGTCGTTTCTGTCTTTCGTCTTTTTTCCTTTTTTTTTATCACGGTTTGCCCTATTTTATAGATTCATGGCTTTCTATGATTCATTCGTTTTTTTTATTATTTAGTCTTTGCAAATCATAGGTAACAAATACTATTCCTACCACTAACAACTCACCGCAGCACCAAGCCACCTAAGGCCGACACAGCTACGCACGCTCTTCCTCCATCCCAATCTATTGAAAGCTTCCCTCTTTACACCCTACCACAAAGTTCCTGTTTCTTTTAAATCTTTCTTTACGACACCATCTCAACCCAACCACGGACGACCTGCTTTCCGTTTAGCTCTAGACGATTGGCCGAAAAGGACAATCTTAGACAATCTGTCATTATTAATCCACAAAACGTGCTCTAGCCATTTTAACCTTTCTCTTATTACAGCCCTAGAAAGCAGAAATGAACCAAACTTTTTGTGGAGCCTAGTGTTTGAAATATGATCAATTATCCAGGTACCCAGAACTATTCGTAGACAAATTCTCTGGAAACATCTAGCACATCTTCATCCGCTTTTCGGAGCCCCATACTTCAGAGCCATACTTGACCACTATCATCACTGTAGCTTCCAAATTCTAATCTTGGTTGGCAAACTTATCTTCCTGTTCTTCCAAACTTTCTTAACTATGAAAAAACACCCTGAGCCTTGGCTATTCTACTTTTAAAATCTTCACTGTTTCCACCTTCTTTACTAATAATATAACCGAGATTAGTGAAGCCGTCCACTTGATCAATCTTTTCGTTACTAATCTTATTCCTAGCCTTAGTGACTTAGTCTTCTTGAAATTAATCTTTACAACTATTCTAGCTCCCGGGAACTCTCAAACCTCTAAAAAGTTCATTCATTTCACTCACATTTTTATCTAGAATGCTTAAATCATAAATCGGAGGATTTTACTTTTTCTTTCGAATATACCAAGTTAAAAGGGTATGTATATAATCTAAAAAGTAAAAATATTTGAAAAAAAAACTGGACTTTTCTGTTCAGTTTTTGAAGGGGCACGGGGGGGGGGGATAATTCACTCAGTAGCCTCTAAATTCTGAAGGATGATTAATATATGTTTTTATTTCGAGTACTTTCTCCAAAAAAAAGGCATGAAAGGGAATATTTACTTAGAAAAGTAAAAATATTTGAAAAAAACTGGACTTTTCTGTTCAGTTTTTGAAGGGGCACGGAGGGGGAGGGATAATTCACTCAGTAGCCTCTAAATTCTGAAGGATGATTAATATATGTTTTTATTTCGAGTACTTTCTAAAAAAAAGGCATGAAAGGGAATATTTGTTTAATTTGTTTGTATAATTCATTCTCTTTATTCATGAATTTATTGGGTTTTTTTTCGTATCTGACATTTTCTAATTTTAAAACAGTTGCCAAAATTTTTTAGTTAAAGATCCGTTCGATGAATTCGGAAGGAGTGCCGTTTAATCCCTAATTACCCTTGACTTAAAAGAATATATCAAGACTAACCATACTAAATGAGTGATGAGGGTGTTTAAAAAGAAATGGGGGTGATTGCTTCGAGAACTTGAATTCCACCCTTTTTTAGTCCACATCTTTTTTTTGTCTATATAGAAAATTCTCCGGTGTCCAGAAGATTTTTTCATCTCTATTTGATTCCACGGTTTCTCATTGCCTTTCCTGTGCTCATTAAGCAAAAACTCGCCAAAATGATCCATATAAAGGGGGATATAACACAACTCTACTTGAGTCCTGACTTAATACAAAACTAGCTACTAACCTCATCCTCTTACATAGCACTCATCACTTTAATCTGTTTATCTGGTATACCTTGCGAGGGTAAGATCTTCACTAAAGCTCTTATATCAACAGAATCCAACGTTTGCTCATAATCTATAAAACCGAGGACCAAAGGTGTTCCATAACTTAGGCACTTCTGAATTATTAAGCTAAGATTAAAAATTTGGTAGACACATCCTCTACCTTTTCTAAAACCACACTGTTCTCCTCTTACAACTTTGTCTACAGCAATATTGTTGATAACTTATAA
>NC_088868.1:6305353-6363006 GCF_032884065.1 Artemia franciscana
TATTTGACAAGTCACTTTGTCATTTATATTCTAAGCGACAATTTTACCTCCTTTTTTATGTCAAGACTTAAACATAGGCTTAATAAAACCATCCTTGAAAAAATATGAGTTTTTCCTTAAGATTGTCACCATTTTATATGATTCTTGTGGCCAGAGATGTCAATATACCAGTTATAAGAAAAGAAAGTATGTAACCGATTTCGAGGAGAAACCTAATAACACACATATACACAATTATTGCTTTATTAATGAATTTATTAAAAGGTTTGTAAATCCAACAGTAATATGTTTTATTGGCCTTTTTCATTGCTTGCATGAACACAACATTGCGTAATAAGATTTAAATTTGGCTTGTTGTCGACCAACAACTTTACACATCAATTTTATTAGCACTTTTTGGTAAAGAAAGCTAAAACAACGCAATGCATATATATATATATATATATATATATATATATATATATATATATATATATATATATATATATATATATATATATATATATATATATATATATACATGAACCATTAGAAATGGCAATAGTACATTCATTTTCCAGTCAAATGAACCCCTTTCAAAGCTTCTACGACAACCCCTTCTTTTCGAAGTTCCTTAGTCTAAGACCCCTAAGAAATAATCAATAAAACAGTGTGCCAACATCGCTCTCTACTTAGGCTGTCCTATTTTACTTTGCGCCCACATCGGTCGCGCTGCTGTACTTTCTATAAATGTAAAGTGTAAAACAGAGCCAATAGACGCTTTGTGTTCAAAAATACATTTTTTAACCAATAATTTTTTCGTCAAAAAATTTGTACCGAAAAAATAATTTTTTCGTCATTTTCAAACCCGAAAAATGTTTTCAATAAACGAGTTTTATTATGGACCCTAAAAAAAAAGTCATCCATCCTTGGTCCACATTTCCTATGGAGGTGCTCTGAACGTCTGTTGGGTATTCTTCAATCAGACACAGCACACAAATAGTAAGTTCTATTGTGTTCAACATTCCTCTCCAAAACTGTTAGGGGTTAGATTGTCCCCAAAGGCGTAGTTATTTGCGCTTTTAACTATTTTGAACAAAATGTCGATTTTTAAAATTTGATCAAATATTTTTGGAGGGAAGAAAAAATACGAAGGAAATAGGAGCGAGTTGGAGGCCTTCTCACCATTTCTCAATATTTCCCACAACGTGTCCTGAATGTTTCACTAAATACCCTATGCTGTCCTTAAGATATTGATGATCCTCCTTTTTGATAAACTGGCTGCACACAGTGTCTTTTGATTTAATGTAACATACCCCTAAACTGTATTCAACGGTTCACGTGAATGCCATTAGCCTTTTTGGATAAACCCAAAATGAAATACTTTTTCTTCTTCTATATGATAAATCTTGCTTGAAAAGAATGGGCAAATTGCGTATATTGCAGTACTTGCCTCGGAGCTATGGGGCTTGGTATCCCTGTAAATATAGCAGTAAGACCTTTCGAGTAGTTTGAAAAAATTATATTTCCCAATTTTGTGTAAAAAGACCAAGGAGGGGGCATTTATTTCCCTCAAATATCTCTTCAACATCTCCTAAGAATACTTTGAATTTTTTATCTTAAAAACCTCAGTCATTCTTTAGATATTGGTGACATTCCCTTTTCAAAACCAACAAACATATAGTGGTCTTTTGATTCTGTTCTACATCCCTCGCAACATCTCGTGAAAGTTTCAACTTAAGAGTCAAACATTTCTATTGAGTTTTTAAGTGAAAGGCGTAAATTATTGGATTAATTTAAAAACAGAGACATCATAAACAATTTTTTTTTTGAAAAGTTGACATTTGTACCCTTGTTTCATTCGGTCGTGAAATATTTTTATTTTTTATTTTTAGAGGACAGAAAGTTGAATCGTCAATACTTTTATCTGTCCGACTCCCTTCTCGAGCTTTGCGAATGTAGACTAATTGAGCCTCTGCCAAACGTTGCCAAAAGATTTGACATTTTCAGGACTTTTAAGATATTAATTTGGAACTTCCAGAAAATGATAAGGGAGGTGATCAAATAACAAAAAACAAATATTTACATGCTCCTATTACTACTACTGCATCTACCACCACCACTACTGCTCAAAATCGTTTTTGAAAACGGAACAGATATCGTTACTTTTTCATTGTTTTTACATTCCCTCAACTTTTCATAAGAGTTTCAACTTGATAGCCTATGACGTACCTGAGATATTGTATCTGTACTATTTTAACACCATTGGTGCATTTAAGCTCTTTAATCTAGCTCAGTAGCAGTAGCAATAGTGGTAGTAAGAATAATAAAAAGCATTAGTAGCAGTAGTAGTTGTAGGAATAATAGACTTGCAGTATTAGTTCAGCAGTAGCAGTAGGTGATAGTAGCAGGAGTGCTAGCGGTCCCGAGTTGCCAGATGTGGATTTTCCCAGGTGTGCCAGTCCCAGTCAAATGGAGATGCAGATACAGGAAATCAAGGTCTCTGTGTAAAATTAATCTCAGTCAGAGTTGCAAGAAATAGTTGACAAAATCAGAAGTAGCTGAAGACGCAAGTAGCTGTTGAAGTTGCAGTCGTATGTTATTACAATCAAAGTTCTAAGTAGTCGCATAATCATTTACAATTACTCACAGTCAAAAGGATAGGGTCGTATTTGGAACTAGTAAGATTCCCAATTAGTCACAGTCACGAGTATTTGCAGACAGAAGAACTCGTAGTGAAAAGTAATATAAGTCAAAAGCAGTTACAACTAATCAAAGTCGTAAATATTCCTATTCGCTATCATAAATATTCGCAGTATTAGTAGTTTTGGTAATAGCATAAAAAGTAATTGTAGCAGAAGTATTAGTAGTAGTAGGATTTTTATTAGCCATAATTGTTTAATTTAACACCGTCATCTGATTCCGAAGTACTTTTGATAAACCTTTATGAAAACCTCAATGCAAATAGGGTGTTTTAACATCCATCCCACTATCCCCCCAAAACACTCACCTAAGACCCTCAGTCATTCTAGAGATATCAAAGATAAGTCCTCATAGCATACCTTTTTAGTAAGACACTTCCCTCAGCATGCCCTGAAAATATGAACATCACATATTTAGCTGTTATTGACATACCCTAAATACGCTATTATGAAGAACTTTAGCACACTTACTCTCCTCTAAATTAATTAAACAACCCCAATAGCATGCTCTGAATGCCCCAAAGTTACACCCCTAGGTGGTCTGAGATATTTCGCATGCGTTAATATACCACAATGTATACACCTATTACTTTTTTAACTAGTTTCACACTCCCAAAAATTTTCGTTGAAAGTTAAAACTAAAAGAACTGTTCTATTTCTGAGACATTACATCGATGCCATTTTGACAATGGAGATACATTTAAAATTCGTGTTTTGATTCAGTAGTAATAGCAAGAGTAATAATAGCAGAAGCCCTGAAGTTTTCAGCTTGATACCCTAAGACGTTACTTAAATGTTGAAGATACTTCTTGAGGACAACCTTCATGTACATAATGCCGTTTGATTTGGTTTTATGTCAATATAATTTTTCTCTGAAAGTTTTTACTTAATACCCTATTCCGCTCCTGAAATATTGCTTGTATGCCAATTTGAAAACCTGAATTCACTTAAACTCCCGTGATTTATCTCCCTAGTACTAATGACGGCAGTAATTGTGGTAATAGTAGTACTAAGAGTTTGAACTTTAAACCCTTAGCCTTTCCTTGAATATTTCTAAAAAACCCTTTATAAAACCTGATTGAAAATATTGTGTCTTGGAATAGTTGAACATCATCACGACATTTCCTGCAATTTTCATCTTAACACCATTAGCCCAAATATTAGCAATAGTAGAAGGGGAGGCTGGGGTCGGTTCGGACAGAAATTTAGGGCTGGTTGTGGCTTCTCCTTCAGTCTCGTTTTTAGTTCTGTTCTTTGCTGAAACGGAACCTTCTTTATCTCATGTTGCGGAAGCTGATCTCGTAATGAAAAGCCAGACCTCGCTTGGTCCGCTCTTTCCCTCCGGTAGTAGCAGGTGATGGAAGTGTAAGAACAATATCATCTGAAGATAAAAACGCTTTGTCTTCGATTACTGGAAAGACGAACACTGCTGCATTTCTGCGCAGGAAAGAGACTTCTACGTCAGCTCCACTTTTTTCTCTGCTCAAATTTGACAAGATTAAAGCATTCAACTTGAGCATTTTCTATGTTAAAAGGCTCAAAGGTGTCTCCAAGCCTCACACTGTGAAGGGACTTGTCACTTGATGACTCATTCAAAGCAACCATGCCGGAACAAAGCTCCGCTCCGTCATCTTCTTCGTCGTCACTACGGGCCACACTGTTTTAGTGTTTCTTTGCAGGTTGCTTTGGTGGTCTGATCTTTTTCTGCTTTTTAGCTGCAATCTCTTCCTTTTTAGGTGTGTCTTTTAAAATGCAAGTGTTGTCTCGATTCCGATTCTCGGAACCCAAAATACAGCTAGTTTTAACTTGGGAGGAGAGTCCAACTTTTTCCAGAGACCTAATTACGGAAGAAGGCGGAGAGTTAGTGGACTTGGAGTCAGTGTTGGAAAGAGGACTTGGCAAAACGGTTGTTGTATCTAGCCACCAGCAACGGTAAGAAAACTCCCTCCAGAAATATATCACGGTTACAAGGGAAGATCCCAGTGGCTCAGAACGCAGATACAAGGTTCGACGCACTAAATTTTTTTAGGAAAGGAACCTTGCTGAGTGGAGCTGCTTCATAAGTTGAAATGCACTGGCCGGTATGTAAGTTTAGTCACTCATTGAAGCGCCCTTTTAGTGTGTTCTTGAAAGGAGAAAAAAGACCAACGTTAAGTGGTTGCAGTTTATGCAAACAGTGAGAAAGAAATGTCAAAAGTGTCAAAAAATTTGTCTTGCAGTATTTTACCACCCTTACATCGAGGTGGCTGTTATGGTAGTTCATTAGCAGGAGGATCGGAGTTTTGCTTCTGGACTGGTGATCCTCGTAAAGTTTCACAGAGCTTCGAAGAATAAGTCACCATTGACCAATCCACTGGGGTCAGCAGGTCCCAGGCAACCAGAGGGGCCATCATTAATCATTCTAGATATAAGGTTCACACCTGAAAAAATAAAAATCGGTGGTATAGTTGCTCTGGACGCACTTGTTAAACGAACAACAGTAACATTTTGACCTCTTTCTGCAGATACTGTCTCACCAACCCATTTTTGTACAGACAACATTAAGAATTTAGACCGTGTAAGCACCGTGAGTATGCCAGTCTCATCCATATTCCAGATGCGATCAGGTGTCTGCTTGGCTCCAAATGCTCCATAAACAAAAAGGAGCTTTTCAAAATGTAGCCTTACAGGTTTGTTGAAGCCGGAGGCTCTTGCTGAAATGTGGGTTCCGTCTTCCTGATTGAAATAAATAAGAAATGCAAAAAGCCAGTTCTTAGACGCTGCTTTGTTTTTTGTCGAGCTGTCTGGCACAGAAGTGTTGTTCGCAAGAGCGTAAGAATACGCCAAATATCTGGATTCTTTTGTCATAAGTCCGTTGTTCCTAGTAGAACAGGTTCAGAAATAGTCTCCAAGTTTCCTATTGTGTTCCATGTCAAAAACTTGCCTGTTGTGTTTGGCTTTCATCGGGAAACTGAAAGAGAGTGACAGATGCTCTTTATCGGCCCTTGCTGAAGCTTCTTCTCTCGATGGCTTGGATCATTTGACGTAGTTGAGTATCGTAGATTTTTTAATACCAAAGTTTTTGCAATTCTTCTCAAAGTGCTTTCTTTCTTGATAAAAGCCTCAACGGCTTCCCTTTTATTTCCTAGTTCAGGAGGAGAGTCTTGTCGGATTCTTTTGTACACTCGAAACATTCCAAATAAACAAAAAAATTAGAAACAGTTCGAAATAAAAATCTTAAAAGCCACATGATGAGAAAAACGATTGGAAGGGGCGAAATAGTCTATGGGGTGGGTTCGGACGATGTCCAAATGCAACCTACTGTGGTTGTCCGAACCAACTCCACCTGAGAGAAAAAGCCTGAAGCCTTACCTACGCCTCAAAACTTACATATGGTGCCAAAACCAAAATCGAAATAACTTCACAAAGTCTAAGTTTTACGTGTCATACATTAAGAAAGCTATATGTTTATTAGTATAGGCTGAATAAAATCTCAAAGTAAAGAAGATACAGGACGCCTTAACTTAGTTTTTCTGTTTATTTCAAATATTTCCAAAACGACTGCACATGGGGTAAATAAACTACATACGCAAATAGAATGCTAGATTGAAGGTCCACAATCTTTTTTCGTCATTAGCAGACTGTGCTGTAGGAAAAGAAGTGCTTGTTCAGATTCAGCCCACATCCAAACCAACCCAACTCACCCCTGGCAATATTAATTGCTGTTGTAGTAGCAGTAGTGATAGCATGTACATAAAGAAATTTGGTTAGTTTAACATCCATCTTAACATGTCATGTAAATATCAAATCAATTTTCTAAGCTGTTCCTAAGATATTGTTTGTACGCTCTTTTGACTATCTACATGCACATAGTTTGATTTGATTCAGTTCACATTCCTCCACCATACTCTTTGAAATCTTTTCCTTAATACCTTTAGCCTTGGCAGCACTAAAAATTCTAGTAGGAAGATTGGTAATATTAGTTGCAGTAGCAGTTGGAGTTGTAGTAGTAATAGTTAAAGTAGTGTGTTCATATATTGTCTTTTGGTGAGTTCAACAACTAACCACCCCTTATCATACCCTAGAAGTATCAACTTAACAGCAACTCTCAAAAACTCTCAACCCAACTCTCCCCTGACAATACTAATTGCTGTTGTAGTAGCAATAGTTATAGCAGGCACATACAAAAATTTGGTTAGTTTAACATCCATCTTAACATGTCATGTAAATATCGAATCAATTTTCTAAGCTGGTTCTAAGATATTGTTTGTACGCTCTTTTGACAATCTACATGCACATAAATTGATTTGATTTAGTTCACATTCCTCCACCATACTCTTTGAAATATTTTCCTTAATACATTTAGCTTTGGCAGCACTAAAAATTCTAGTAGGAGGATTTGTAATATTAGTGGCAGTAGCAGTTTGAGTTGTAGTAGTAAAAGTTAAAGTAGTATGTTCATATATTGCCTTTTGGTGAGTTCAACAACTAACCACCCCTTATAACACCCTAGAAGTATCAACTTAACAACGGGGCGATTCCTGAGATATTGCTGATACGCTCTTTCGAAAACCTGGTGGCACATAATGTATTTTTGAGTTAGCTCAACATTTTGTAAGTTTTCCCTAAAAATTTCACCTTGATACCTTTAGCCTGAAGAGTTTTAGCAGCAGAAGTATTAATAGACAGCAGTATTGGAAGTAGTAGTAGTGTTAGTAGTATCAGTGTTAGGAGAAGTAGAAGAAGGAGTACTACTAGAAGTAGTAGTAGTAGCAGTCGAAGTAGTAGTTATAGTATTAGCATGCATGGAGTGCTTTTTGGCTATTCCAACATTCTACTCAACATACCCAGTAACTTTCAAATTAATACTTTCAGTCGTTACAGAGATATTACTGTTATGCCCTTTAACAATCTATACACACTCTGTGAATATTGATATAGCTAAATTTTCAGCTAAACACTCCTTGAAACTTTTGCCTTAACAGACCTAGCCTTGGTAGTAGCAGCAGTAGCATTAGTGCTACTGGAAGCCATAGTAGTAGTAGCATTAGTATTAGTATTAGTATTATTAGTAGCACTAGAAGTATTAGCAGGAGAGCTAGTAGTAGTACTCTTATGAAACTAGTGCTTCTTAGCCTATTCAACATCCCTTTTAACATACCCTGTAACTTTCAATTTGATACTTGCAGCTGTTAGTGAAATACCACTGATATACCCTCTTAATAACTAGTATGCAAGTGGTTTTTTTTGATTTATTGAATTTTCTCCTAAACATTCCCTGAAATTTTCACCTTAATTAACTTTAACTTAATATTAGTTGTTATAGTGGCAGTATTAGTAGTAGTAGTAGAAGCAGTAGTAGCAGCAGCAGAAGTAGTAGTAGTAGTAGTAGTAGTAGTAGTGGTAGGAGTGATAGTAATAGTAGTAGTAGTAGTAGTAGTAGTAGTAGTAGTAGTAGTAGTAGTAGTAGTAGTAGTAGTAGTAGTAGTAGTGGTAGTAGTGATAGTAGTAGGAGTAGTAGTAGTAGTAGTAGTACTAGTTATAATTGTAGTGGTAGCAGTTGCATTGCTAGTAGTAGTTGCAGTTTGCAATTTTAGCAGTAGCATTATGCGTATAATGCCTTTTGGTCAATTGAAATTGTTTCTCTCTCATAATGCCCTAAAAGTATAAACTCAATACATTTTCTTCTGAGGTATTGATGATAAGCCCTTTTAAGAATATACATGCTAAAATTGGGCTTTCATTCAGTTGACCCTTCCCCTCAACAGTTTATATAGGCTTAGCCAAAGTGTTTTGGCATTTTCGGGGACCCAGGATTTAGTATGGTTATAACAAAACCCCCCACTCCCAATAACAAAACCTAAGCGAACACAATGGGCAAATTAAAAACTTACAACCCTTACCCAAAGGGCTTTGTAAGTTTATTTTTTACCTAGAAGTATAACTGTTGTATCTTTTTACTATGCTGAATAAAATGGTATTTTCAAAACTTCGATTGAACATATTTGAGGGGAAAAAGGGGAATGGGTGAGACTGGCTGCTTATCAATAACTTTTGACTCTTAAAAGTGACTGTAAAACTTTCAGTTTCCATTCGAATGTGTGCCATCCAAAGTTTGTATGACAGCTCCTCCTATAAAAAGTTGCTTTTCGAAAAGATTCAAGAAAACTATTAATGCATAGAGCCCACTTTGCTCTTTACTTGGGCACTGCTATTTTGCTATATGTGATTTCTGTTAGTTTCATTTATTCTTTAATAATAATTTCTTGTCTTTTTGAGATTAAATATGACCTATTACTTCATTTTATCTCCCGTTCACATTTGGATCTTTACTTAACTTTTAGAAATATCCCTTAGGACAGTTTTTTTTTATTCAATTTCAAAATATGTCAAGAATCGAAAAATTTTTACTGTTCATCTGCACAACAAAATTTTAATTTGAAATGTTCTAATAGAAGATGGTGAGCAAAAACTGCACACTGAACAATCACTTACAATTACACAATGAGGGAGTTTTTTTGCACTCTCAAACACTTTCAGTATTGATTGAAAGTATTAACCTTAAAGAAAGAAGGATATAAGAGGGAGGAGCCACCTCACGTAAAGAGTAGTTTCTTTAATTTTACTTTTTACGTGACTTTTTACATTCATTAAAAAAAATTTTTTTCAAACAGTGTTGGTAACGACCTGTGATAAGGAGCGACCCGGTTCAATAGTAACTGAAACTCTAAGAAATGAAATTTTGATACCAATAGTTACATCAAAAGAATTACATTTTAATGCTGATTTTAAATATATATGTTTCGTCATGAGTTACTCTTGCCCATCAAACGTTAAGAGCCAGAAAAAATTTGCCTCATTTGAGAAAATAGGAGAAAACACTCCCAAAAAGTTATACAATCTTAAAGAAATCACACCATCAGATTCAGCGTATCAGATAACCCTATTGATGAAGTTTCAGGCTCCTATCTACAAAAATTTGGAATTTTGCATTTTTTGCCAAAAGACAGATCACGGATGTATGTTTATTCTTTTTGTTTTTTTTTTGTTTTTTCCCAGCGGTGATCGTATCGACTCATTCGTCCTATAATGTTGTGAGAGTGCTCATTCTAACAGAAATTAAAAGTTCTAGTGCCCTTTTTAAGAGAAGAAAAAATTAGAAGGCACTTAGGCTCCTTCCCGCGCTCATTTGTTCCCCAAAGTCACCGAATCTAAATTTTGAGATAGCCATTTTGTTCAGCATAGTCGAAAAACCTAATAACTATGTCTTTGGGTACAACTTACTCCCTCACAATCCCCATGGGAGGGGCTGCAAGTTACACGCTTTAACCCTTGTTTACATATATTAATGGTTATTGGGAAATGTACAGACGTTTTCATGGGGATTTTTTGGTTTAGGGGAGAAATGAGAGGGGATTTAAGTGGGAGGATCTTTCCATGGAGGAATTTGTCATGGGGAAGAGAATTTCAATGAAGAGGGTGCAGGATTTTCCAGCATTATTAAAAAAAATTAAAAAATGAATATGAAATGTTTTTCAACCTAAAGTCAGGAGCAACATTAAAACTTAAGACAAACAGAAATCATTAAGCATATGAGGGGTTTACCTCATCAAAATACCTTGCTCTTTACGCAAAAGTATTTTTGGTAATTTCAATTTTTTATTCCACAGCCTTTATGATTCAGAGGTCATTCTTAAGGAATTGGGACATAATTTAAGCTCTGGTGTGAAGAGCGAGGTATTGACGAGGTGGTGAATCCCCTCATATACGCAATAATAACATATGAATATAGAAGTTCGTTACTTAAGTTAATTCTTAAGTTATGTATATTTTTTACTAATCAAAACGTTCGTAAGAAATCAAAAGTTCTGGTTGTCTTTTCAAGCAATCAAAAACTTGGAGGGAAACTAGGCCTCCTCCCTTGCTCCTTTTTTCTCAAAATCTTCCAATTAAAACTATGAGAAAGCCAATCAACCTAAAACAATTGTATACTAATTTCGTTTTAATTATTTATTTGTGGAGAGCCAAGATCAAAATATACATTAATTCAAAAACGTCCAGAAATGAAATTAAACAAACAAGTTTTTTTTAACTGAAAGTAAGGAGCGACATTAAAATTACTCCATATATAAAAGTTGCTTTCCTTCTCAACGCCCCGCTCTTTACGCTAAAGTTTTTTACTGTTTTAAAAACTACAGTTAAGAGAAAGAGTCAAGCTTTAGCGTAAAGAGTGGGGTGTTGATGAGGAAAAGCCCCTTTTATATACGGAGTACTTTCTGTTCACTTTAAGTTTTAAGTTCAATTCAGTTTTTTTATTTAATTGCTTAAAGCAGTGAAGCCATCACTCTAATTAATATTTTATCCATTACCCTTCCCTGTGTTATTTGACTTTATTATCAGCTCCCTTCACAAGGAAGAACTGGTTTTAAAACAGAAGGAGGGGGCTCATTTTATCGAAAAGATAATTTTTTGCACCTTTATTTAACAGTTGAAAAATGATTGAACGGCAACCAGCACTCCTGCCACGTTTGTTTCAAAAACTTAATCCTCTGTCAACCCTTAAGTTTCTTCTTGTTCAGAATAGCTTAAAAACAAAATGGATATTCCATCAAGAATGACAGTGCACTCAAAATTCTGCTTGTCTCGGCTGTATATTTTGCACAGATCCAGTTTTTACAGGTTGGTCTCAAAGCTGTATAAATAGTAGTTTTGGGTGTTTCCTGTGACCCAAACTTTGAGGGACCACCTTCTGGGTCAAAGAGATCACACATGTTGTTTTGAGAGAGGCTGAAGGGGCCAAGAAGTCTGCAAAAGGCTTTTTGTCTCTGATCACCATACAAACCACAGCCATAAGTCCTTCGACCAAGGTTAACTTATTGTACAAAATGCATTTAGGACACCCCACCCCCGAATCCCTTAACAAAACGGGGCCAAAAACCTTTTCTTGATCTATAAGGGATTTATACTCTAAAGTCATTGGGGTAAAGAGCCCCCCAAGTAAAAAGGAAAACAATAAACATTGTACCCACAGAATGGGGCACTATAAAGAAAAGTACGAACATTTTTCTTTTTTGTTTATTTTGGCCACCTTGTATGTACAATTTGGTCAAAAGCTTCGAAGGGGGGTCAATTAGGGGCATAAAGAAATTTCCAGGGTTCTTTCTAAGGGTCAACAGTGATTAAAAGACTTTTATCCTCCACCTTGCATCTATATTTGAAGCCTTCTCGCGTTTATTCCCTAACGAGATCGTAATACGTTTTAAGATACCCATTTCTCCGGAGAGCCATTGATGTAATTTATTTGTTTAAATGTTAGCAATATAAGGAATTTTGCTTCTCTGGTTGCTGAGATTGCGATACTGTTTTTTCTCATTGAGACAAGGTCTCAGTTACTTCTCCTTATGCAATATTGATGTAAATTTAACTATGTATCTTTTACATCGTGTACTAAAAACTTGTTCGTGATCTGTAGAATGTTGGTCCTCTCTTAAGTAAATTTTTGTGACTCTTTCCCCAAGAATTTGATTGAAATTTATGATTATATATATATATATATATATATATATATATATATATATATATATATATATATATATATACTAAGCAATTAATGTAACTGGTCAATTTTTTTAATGACTACCTTGCTTGGGATCCAACGTAAACATGGATAAACAGAAATTAGAACCACTAAAACGAGCTTTTTGACCTCCTCTAGCTATCGTACACTGTGAAACAGGGCTAAAATATTCTATTTCAAATCAAAGCCCTGTCAAGATTTTGTAAACGGTTCTGTAAATGCAAGTTACTCCAGAAAAAAGATGATTGTCCGTTAGTGTCGCAACTATTTGATGAAATCAAAGCAAGTGTGAAATATTTACAAAATTTCCAAAAAAGAATATGGGGTTAACCACGGAGCTATTGTTATTTGATCTTTGAAATGTTTTGGACTAAATGGCTATCTCAATAATTTGGAGGAAGGGGGAGCTAGCTTCTCTCCGATTACTTTTGACTCTTAGCAAGGGAGCTAAAGCTTTTAATTTCTAATCATTTTAGTGCCCTATAAAGCTCATATGAGTAATCGTTGGATTAAAATTTTATATACCCTTGGCGTACAACTTATAACGCTTGCCCCTTGGCCTATGGGGGTTCATCAGAACCCCCAAAATCAGATTTTTATCTGATTTTTAGCTTTTTTAGACAAAATATCTATATGAAAATTTTGATCCAATACACTCCGGGACAAGAGAGTGCATTGGAAGGCAGGGGTTTTAGTTGTCCTCTTGTCAATTTTGACTCTTAACAAGGGAGCTGGCACTTCCCGTTTCCATTCAATTGAGCCCAGTCTATAGTTTATACGACCACTGCTTTCATAAAAACCTTTTATACCACCGGGGTAAAGCTCACAACACCTTAGGGGGGGGGGTTGTTGACCAGGGTTTTATCTGATCTTTGAAAATTTGTTTTCGAATGGCTATCTCAAAAACTTTATTGGATGCAATTGGAAAAAAAGTGGTTAGGGGAGTCGCTCTTCGATACGTTTTGACTCATTACAGCGAAATAAAACTTTCAATTTCCAATCAAGTGAACTACCTCTGAGCATTCCTTCCTTAGAAACCTTATATGCTCCCCGGGAATAGCTTAAAGTGGTGCCAAAAATAGGCTTTGGGGATCTGTGGACCCTGGAGTTCTTGTTATTTGATCTTTGAACCATTTTTAAAGAAATGGTCAAATATAAATTATTATTGGACGCATTTAGAGAAAACAGAGTGCGGAGGGATCTAGCTGCCCTTCAATCACTTTTGACTCTCAGAAAGGGCACTAGAACTTCCTATTCCAATTTGAATCAGCCCCCTCCGAAGTTTATATGACTACTCCTACCATATGAAGTGTCTCTGAGAAATTTTTAAATAGATAATGGGACATTGATGTCTTTTGGCCTTTACCATAGGCAAAGCAATTGCGCTGCTTCTTATTGCTAAGGGTACCAAGTGGAAACAATGAGGAAATGTTGAGGAGGATGTTGAACTAAATAAAAAATAACACGGTTTGCATCTCTATTTCCAAAAAAGAGGTCTTTAGTGTGTAACAAAAAGCTAGGGACATTAAGTGGAAGCTTTCATGGCAGTTTTGACCACCTTAAAAAAAGCTGTCTGCTTTATAACCAGAAATAATATGTTTATATTGTAGCAGAACTGTTGAAGGTATTAGGTTGAAACTCTTAGGATATCCATAGGAAGAATACAGAACTAGATCAAATAAGGAAAGGGGTAAAAGTAAATTTGAAGCTCTCAGGAAATCTTGAGGAGTAGAGGAGGGTAATGAAATAATTAAAAATATACAGTTTGATTCCAGGTTGTCAAATGGGTATTTATACGATATCTCAGGATTGGCTAATAATATTATAAGACTTTTAAGTCATTTCTTACCTAACCAAAAGACGCCATGCATATCCATGTTGTCAAAAAGTTGCTTGAAGAATATGTCAGAAACAGCTATAGGTAATAAGTATATATTTTCAGGGTATACTGAACTAAATCAGAAAGAATAGTGTTAATCCTGGTCTGTTAGGGTAGAGTTGAACTGTTAGTTCAACTCTAACAGTTGAAACTGTTAGAGTATGTGGTGGGTGTTAAGCTTATTCAAACGACAATTTGGGTGTCTTGGTTGTCAAGAGAGCGTATTTTTGATATCTTAGTGAGGGTTAAGGGTGTCAAGTCGTAACTTTTAGTGATTGTTCACGGGGATTGGAAACTGTGTCAAAAGTCAGTACATAAAGCCTGCTTATTCCAAGCATTTTTTACTAATTCCAAGAATACCACGTGCATTCATGATGTCAAAAGACGCATAAATGTAATTTTAGAAACAGGTAGCGTGTTATGTAAGAAATTTAAGGACATGCTTAGTTGGATACTTAATTAAATCAAAAGAAACTAAGTGCATTAAGGTTTTCAAATGGTGTATCTTAAAAATTCAATTATGGCGGAGAATTAAGCTGAAATCCTTAGGAAGTTCCTAGGTGACTACTGAAGTACAACAAAATGTTAAATCAAGGTTGACTAAGGGACGTACCTGCAAAATGTAAAGTACGTCCAGATGCTTCGCTTTGAAACTTTTTTGGAGTGTTGAGATTGACCCTAAACTAAATAAGAGGATTAAATGTTCATCCAGGTTGTCAAAAAGGTGTATTTGCAACATCTAAGAATTAGCGAAGGATGTGGGTTTGGTCTATGGTATTGTCAGCACCACAAAAGGTTTGACCAGTACTGCTACTAAGAGTATTTGGTATGTTGCGGTACCAAAGATGTGCTTTGGCTAATACTATATAGTATGAGAAGTGACCCGGAGAGGTAATGAGGATCCAATGTTGCTCTCTAGGCTAAATGAAATAAATAAAATATGTCTATTGGTTATTTCCCTGTAAATAAAAAATTCTTTCTATTTTCACATCACTACATATACTCTACGCTGAAGGCTGGAGTTAGGATGAAAAAGAGCTGATCAGTACTACCGAGGTTCACTCTTATACTGAACTAATTGGCCCCAATCGCTCAGCCTTGATTTCTCCAGATAATTCCAACCCCACAAAAAAATTATCCTAGATAATTTTTACATAATACCTTCACCTGTAAAATTGAGTCACAACAGAGAAAGGGAAGTAATAAAGAAGAATTTCCTTCAGAAATTCTGGCAAATTTCTTTCCACTGAATTTTCCCCTGAAATTTCCACCAAAAAATTCTCCCCATCAAAAATTCCCCTGCAGAAAATTTTCCTCATCTTTTTTTATACATCCTACTAACACATATTATACGTAAACAATTTTCAAATTTCATAAGTTACAGCCCTTCCTCAGAGGTTTTGTCATTCTCAGGGCCATAGCTATTGAACCTTTAAACATAGTGATTAAAGTTTCCATCATATGAATTTCAAAAATAAAGAGGCGTGGTAGAAGAACTAGCTGCCCTCAAATCAGTTTGTTAATTTAAAAGGGCACTACAACTTTATCTTCCATTTAAATGAGCTTTCTCTTCACTTTAGAAGACTTTTAGTTTGGCCGGATCACTCCTCAGGAAAATAAAAACCAAATATAAAAAAAGAAAACAAACACACATCCAAAGTTTTTCCTATGACAAAAAAAAAATTCTACATTTTTCCAGATATGAGCTTGAGCGCTCTAAAGTATGGTTTTCTGATACGCTGAATCCAATGGTATGATTTTCTTTAACATTCCTTGTGTTTTTTAAGTTGTTTCTCTTTTTTTAAATCACAAAAATTTTCTCAGGGTCGTAGCTTTTGATAGGTAATAGTAAACTTAACGAGTTTTATAAGTTTTGAATTACCACAAGAAGTCAATTCTTTTCGCTTATCTATTTATTGTTAAAAAAAATTCTAACGATTCATTAGTACGAGTCATTTGGAAAAATTTTTAAATTAAAAACATGTGAAGACTTTGAAGAGTTAATATCAGTAAACATATAAAAATGTTAAGAGACATTCACTGGTTTTTTCAGTAAAACGCAAGCTATGTTTTGTTTTTCAGAACGCATGGGGGTGTCAGCCCTACTCGTGTTAAATACTGCTCGTTATTAGTTTGTTTTGATTATTTATTGTAATTTTGTTCGTTTAGTTAATTACTGGTGATTTGTGGTAGTTCTATGCTTGAGAGTTTATTTGATCTTTATTTCTGCAAATTTTCGTTTTAATGAAGTTCTTTGCTTTTCTTTTAAAAACTCATTTTATGGAAAAGTCTTTTAAATTGATTTCGATTTGAATTTTATTGAAATTGTCAGTGAGATCTGTGTTAAAAGTTGTAAAGAGATAGTGATTAGGACGGATTTAATTTTACAACAGGGAAAAAAGATGTAGATGTAATATCATTTTCTATGAAAAACTTTATGTTTACACATCCATCCCAAATTCTCTAGAAAAACTACTAATAAAATTTGCTGCAAAATTTGTCCAAATACAAAAATCTGGTCAAAATCTGGATTTTAAGTTAAGAAATGACAAACATTCCCAGCGCAAAAACATCAAAAATATTTTGAAAAATATCAAATAAAAATCGGGAGGAATTGACTTAGAATGCTTATTTTATTTATTAACTTTTATTGTCACTATTTAGTATTAATTGAAAAAAAACATGTTCTTTGTTTGTTTGTTGGATCTAACAAACAGTGTACCTTACTCATTTAGTTAAAGTAGCATTTTATATTATTTACTATTATAATTTTTGATTTTATATAATAATGAAACCTTAAGTTATTTTCAGAACAAAGATTTTGCTTACCTTAAAAATTTTGAAAGGTGACTGAAAAATTTCATTCAGTTAATACTCAGATTGTGACAATCGGTAAAGTTGAAACAATCAGTTAAAGATTGTAACAATAATGTTTTTCATAAGTTTTTCATTTATGTGTAATCCTGGAAGTGTATTTATGATCAAAAATATGCATCAACTTCTGAACAAAATGTTTGAAAGTACTTTTTATTTCACCATGGGTGTTTTTCCAATAACTCACTGGTTCCTTTCATTTCGGTCTTGATGGAAAAGATAAGGTTGATGAAAATGGATGGCAGATGAAGACCTTAAAATCTATAATACAGCTTCTTACACATAACAGCCGAATAATAGATGCTATAAAACTGGACGTAGAGGAGTCTGAGTTTGAAGCTGTTCCAAACATGATATCCACTGGTAAGTAGTAAAGGCTAAACTATAAAAAAAAAATTTCTGCTCTTGGCCAAGAATCTTCTCTCCGTTCCGCTAGCCCAAAATTATTAAAGATTTGGAAATAAAAGTGGCCAAAAACACCTCCCCAGTAAGCTTATGTTACGGGGGCTTAATAAAATTATTTTATAATTTACTTTTCCTTTGACGACAGTATTATTCTTAAGAAGTGGATTTGCTTGATTTAAAAATTATTGGTGTACTCTAGCAAGATACGATTGGTAGACTTGTACATTAACCCACGTAAGAACACTTCAAAATGTCATAACCACGCAGAACTAACCGAGCCAATCATAATGCTATCCTTACGAATTAATATTCTAGGTCTGACAATTCCCCTGGAGCGACTTAGAGTAATTGTAAATAGTGGTGATATCTACTAGCATGGACGAAAAGAATTTAAGTACAAGGGTTTTATTCAGCTCCTTTCTTGGAATAGACATGTTTACACTTCAACCTAAGGCTTAGGCAAGATACTTAAAATACACGAGGGTCCTTAAATATGCAGTGAGAGAATTAGCACTCAACAGGTCCGATAAGCATAAGTTTAAATATCACTTGATCCTAGTGATTGTAGGCCAATTATCATCTCAACTGATCTGAACCTTAAGGGGTTCAAGAATGATTCCTCAATCTCTTCTAACGTAAGACCGACTGAAATTGGCTGTCTCGCTTGGATACAAGATTCTCAAGATAATTCCCTGGGTCCATATAGACCTATCGTTCAGGTCTTTACTTCTGCCAAACAACTTAATATTTTCTGTGTGGGAGTTTAAGAATTTAATTAGTTTTTGGTTGTGTTCCTGATATTACATTTATTAAAATTCCACTTCGAGAAAATTTATTTTCATCGAAAGGGCACAAAATATTTTGCCTAAAATTTTTTTAATAAATTCTCAAACTTTAAAAGTACTTTCTTAACTACATAAGCGAGACATTCTTTATCAAATGGTGAGGCCAACCTACTTTACTGCAGTCCCTTACAGTATTACATCGCATTTTTATACAGCCCTATTGATGCTGTCCAACGACTCTACCTTTCTTATGCAGTCACCTGCTGTTTATAAGCTTGGTGTTTACTAATTGCTTGCTAGATCACTGTACATATGAAATTTTTTAACTCTATCCTAGACGATAAATTATTTTTGATGATGCAACGTTGCCTTAAATATACTAGGAAAGTGAATGCTGCAATAACAAGCCAAGTTAGGATTATCAAATGAAAGAGAAAGGAATTTATATTTTTTCTACATGTTATTTAGCTCACTATGCTACGTATCCCTTTTTTCGTTGTTTGATGATGTCCTATTTTTATTTTTTATTATTATAGCTGCATTGATTTGTTCCATATGGAAAGGGGTCTACAATTTTTTGTCTCTATTATTGTGCTTTGATTTCATAAATTATCTTTAATCGAAGATCGTGGAGACACGGCCAAGTAGATCCTAGTGAAAACATAAATATTTTGAGGATTATATAAATAATACGTGTTTTCCTTAAAGTGGATGCTTTGTACCCAACGACAGTGGTCACAGGTGGTAAATCCATGGTGGGTCCAAGGCTCTACGAGTACTACTCCTACCAAAATTTGTGCTATGGTGTTGCCACAATCACTAATAGTGCTGTTGCTATAAGTATACTATCTGTGGGATGCGAAGTCCGCAGTATTCGGTCGAAGCTGTCATAGGCAGATGGTGGCTTGTACTAGATCAGTAGAGAAGGGATACAGAAAAACCTTAAATACTTTAGAAATAAAACAACCTTGATGAATCATCCCTTTAGTGATAATTCATGTAAGCGACTATCCCGCTCTAATTTTCGTGCCAATAAAAATCCCAATAATCGTAGTTGGTTTCGGAAAGAACATCATCTGGCTCCGGAGACCACTGCTCTTACTTTGCAAAATGAACCAGACCCTTGGGTCAAACTTTTCAAAACTTGAACTTCCCTCGTGAAAGATATCACGATATCACTTATTTTCCTTACCATCTCGCCTCACCCCCTTTAAGCTCTTTCCAAGCTTAAATGATAAGAAATAAGTACAGGTAAAATTGTACACTATTTCGCAAGTGAGGATCTATATACTAACTGAACTGCAAGTTTTCTTTCAAACTTGTATAAAAGGACAGAAAACCACTTAAGACAGTCTAGGAAAAAAATTTCCTGTAGTACTAGAAATGAAGAGTAAAGAACATTACAGAGAAAGTGGGGCTGGGGTGAAACAAAGACTCCAAAATTGAGGATGAATTCAACTTAGGGAAGAAAACATAGGGTGATATCTGATAAGTAGGGCCAGGTGCCAAATCCCTCTTAGTAAAACCCCCACCAAGCCAACTAGTCAGAACCTCACAAGTCAAAAGAAAAAAACGAAACACAAAACACGAAGCACCAACTTCAAAATCATCTACTTTGATAATATTCCATTCTCTGGCCATAGGCCATAGTTGTAGCTTTCTATCTCTGGCCAATGCTATCTTGCCTTTTACTTAAGCTTATCTTAGGATCAGTTGCACTAAAACGTCTCTAGAGCGATCGAGGCCATTTTCTCTAGAGCCATCTCCACCACATAGTGGTGATATTCTTGGACTCCACCTGAAAAAAATTAGTCCACCCACCAGCTCACTAGCAGAATGGTAAAACTAAAAAATGACAACAATCATACAGGTTTTGAGTCATCACACTTCAATGCCATATTGCGAGATTAAATCAAAAATTTCAACGAATTTACACTTGCGAGAGCCAAAATTCAAATCCAACGATGAAAAATTCCAAATCCTTGCTACAATGTAACTTTCCACATAACATAGCTTAAAATTGCTCATGGCAGAAAATCTAGGAGTAGGTGTTAACGATTGGATATATAAAGAAAGGGGTAAACATCCGAGCGAAGCATGAATAAGCTTTACTGCTTTGTGATGGCTGATCTGATGGTTTATTTTTATGTAAAAAACAATAAATGAGGTTAACATAAATTTAGGTGTATTTTTAATATAAAAGATGAAATGACATTTTAATGAAAAGATGTGAATTTAGGTTCATTAAAGCCGATTTTACAAAAAATTAGGGTAGATATGCGATGATTTAGCCTGCAAAAGTAATTGGACTATGTGAAATTTGGAATGACTCTTTTATTCAGACCACACCACCTATGATCTAAAACACACAATACTCAAAGCAATCAAAGCAAAGCACATAATAAACAAAGCAAAGAATGGACAGCTCACAAGTCGGTAAGCATAGCACAAAAAGGGCAGTCGGGTAATGCTACATCTCCCTTCTTCAAAACTAGGGTCTTGTAGTGGCTGTTCGCGTGGTCCGGATCGAGTCACTCATAAATTCATTCTTCTCATAGGCTTTTTAGGTCTACTATAACGCGTTTGCTGATGGCTCGTGATAGATATGTCAGACCACGGTTGCAAACTGGCCTTTGGTGTATTAAGAGTATGATATGGTGGCGTTTGATGCTGAGCAGTTGCTTCTGAGTGGCGGTGGCCTCAACTTAATGGCGTCATGGCTTCAGATGGAGAGCATGGCTTGGATGCAGAGGTGACCCCTGGCGGTGTGGCTTCTGTGTCCTATTTTTCACTGTGGTTTCGATAGTCCGTTTGTGGCTCTTCCTTGACATTTGGGTGGTGAGGGGTAGATAATGTTTCTGGTAAGATTGAGTCAAGGTGAGGCCCTGGTTCTCTCGTGGAGGGTTGGGAGACAAGGATGCAGTTTCTTCTCAGTAGGGACCCTGTCGCTGTTTTGACCATGTATGATATTTGGTTCTCATTGTAAGAGACATATTATGCCTTGTTCCAGTTACCGTCTTTTATTTCCTGCATGTAGATTTTGTCTCCCATGTGTAGGTTTTGCAGAACTTTTGTTCTTTCGTCGTAGTACGATTTCTGGTGCAGCTGCTGTTGGCTTAAGATGTTGGTTGGTGCACGGTAGGACCGATCTGAGTTGTAGAATCATAAGAAGCTGTGAGGGTGAAGCCAAACTGTCAACTGGTGCGTTTTGATATTCTAAAAATCCAATGTATGTATCTTTTCCACTTTCAAGGGATTTTTACATGATTCTCTTGCAGGTTTGTTTCGTTTTCTCTACTAAACTATTGGACATCGGGTATATGGGGTTTGAAGTTTTGTATTGTAGTCCCCAGGCTTCAGTGAAAAGTTTCATTTCTTGTGATGATAGCTGAGGGTCGTTTTCAGATATTATCAGATGCAGTATGCTGTGGCGATTAAAGTGTGTTTTTAGTTTCTGGATGACAATTCCTGAGGTTAAGTGTGACAGCTTATGCAGTTCAAAATACCGGCTATGGCAGTCCACAGTGGTCAAACATTGCTGCTTGCTCCACTCAAACAGGTCAATTCCTACTTGCTTCCATGGCAAAACGGGAATGGCAGAATTTATCAGTGGTTCTTTTAGGTTGTTTGGCGAAAGTTTAGCACATGTTCCACATTTCCTGATAAATTTCTCAATTTCAGCATTGATGCCAGGCCAATAAGCGAGCATGTGGGCTCTTTGATTAGTTTTTTTCTATGTCGAGGTGGGAGGCGTGAAGCTGTTCCAAGATTTTGTTCCGGAGGCATGCTAGTATGATGATTTGATGATCTTCCAATAGAATTCCATCAAAAGGTGATAGTTCGTGCTGAATGTTCCAGTACGAACTCATTTCGGGATGGAATCGGTTTCCTAAAGATGGTCAGCCTTCCTTGATGGTTGTTTCGAGCAGTTTTAACTATAGGTCTGATTTGGTCTTGTCTTTGATTTCTTGAAGTTTGGTGTGGCTGACAGGCAAATCGTTTACTACAGTATGCACAAATACCTCGATGTCTGCATGCAGCGTCTCGTCCCTGTCGGGGAAGTGGAGCCGAGAAAAAGCGTCAGGTACTGGGATATTGGAGCCAGGTAAAAAGAGGACAGTGAGGTCGTCAGGCTGAACTGGGGTCCTTAGTCTCTGAATCCTGGAAGGGGGCTCGGTAGTGGCTTTGAGAGGATAGTTTCTAGGGAGTTGGGGCGATAATCAGCCATTACATTGACTTGTCTGCCATATATGAAATGGTGGAAGAGCTTACATCCGTAAAATATCGCGAAAAGTCCTTTCTCCAACTGGGAGTAATTTTGCTATATTTTGTTCAGGGTTCTTGATGCATATATGGATCTATTGTTGTTGGCTGAGATCTCTGCTCCAAGCCGTGTTTCGAGGCACCAACTTTAAGTTTGATAGTTCTGTAGCTATGGTCAAAGAATTACTAATGCAGACACGATAGATTCTTTGATATCCTTGATATACTCACGATGATTGTTCTGGAGGATGAAGGATTATTCCTTCAATAAGTCTCTTAGGGGTTTAGTTTTGGATGATAGTTCAGAGATGCATCTTGACAGAAAGTTCAGCATTCATAGCAGCGTATGTAGTTTTTCCTTGTTTTTTGGTTCAGGCATTTCTTTATTGGTTCTTAGCTTTTCAGGATCCAGTTCTTTTCCGTCTTTGCTAATCTCATGGCCAAAATAGCTTACCTTTTCCAGTCCAAACTGGCATTTGATTTTGTTGAATTTTTTTCCGGTTTTTGGCTCGCTGAAGGACTTCTTTTAGCCTTTCATCATGCTTTTTCTGAGTTCTGCCATGGGTGAGAATATCATCAACTAGTATGCAAAGTCCTTTAAGACCGTCAAATGCCTGCTCCTTTCTCTTCTGGAACTCATCTTACGCCGATATGAGGCCAAATGGGTATCTCCTCCAGCGGTTACGTCCGTAGATTTTACTAAATGTTGTAAGGTATGATGCTTTTTGTGACAGCTGTAGTATCCAGTATCCTGCCGTGCGTCAAGCTTAGACAAAATATGCGGCTCCATTAAGGTTTCTTATGGCATCGTCAAATATTGGAATTGGGTAATATGGTCGTCTAATTGCTTAGTTAAGGTCAACCGGGTCGATGCAAAGACGTACGCTCCCATCTTTCTTCTCGACCCTGACCATCGCAGTTACCCATTCAGTAGGCTCGATGACTTTTTCGATAATACCTAACTCTTCCAGAAGTACAAGCTCATTCTCGATCTTATCTCTCATTTCTATGGGAACCTTTCTTGCTGGGTGTACCGTGGGGGTGGCATTATCATTTAGGTGTATCGCACAATATCTTGAAAGCATCCCTAATTCTTCAAAGACATCTTCATATCCTTTTGGTGTGTTTGTCTAATGGTCTGTTGGTTTGTTGGCCTCAATGTTAAGAATAAGTTTGACCAGATTCCTCTCCAGGCTTGATTTTAGCCTAATACTAGGCGTAGCCCTAGATGCAACCACATAGAATAGCTTGGGCTTGCTCTGCCCGTTTTTGTACCTGCACTGCAATTTGTATTTCCCTAGGGAGGGTATCTGGGAAGCACAGTAGCTGGTAAGTCTATGGCTGGTTGTCTGTAGTGTGGGTTTTGGGGATAGTATCTGTAGATAATGCTGAGGTATTAGGTTTGCCTGTGCACCAGTGCCAACTTTAAAGTCTATTTTCATCCGTTCGTTGATGTATAAACTTGCATTGGCTTCATCCTTACTGTCATTCCGGTTAAATGCATACAGGTAGAGGTCACACTCTTCACCTGAGTTTGAGTTGTCAGGGAGCTCTCTACTGGGTAAGTTCTCACTATGCAGATGTTCCACAAAATTAACTGCTTTGCTCTTACAAATTCTTGCAAAATGGTTGATTTTCTTACATTTTGAGCAAGTTTTTCCTTTTACAGGGTTTACATGGTTTCTTGTATATTGTCCACCACAGAAGTAGCACTCTGGAGTCTTAACACCAGACCTCTTCCAGTTTCTTGATACAGCATCTAGCTCTTATTTTGTTTCTTGTTTCTCTTCAAACATTTTTTAGTTGTGTTTGGATCGTTTCGAAGGCACGGCAGATTGTTGTGGCCCTTTCAAGTGTCAGTCCATGTCCTTCTGCCAAAGGCTTTTCGCGAATTAATGCGCTCTTGACACCACACACAATGTTGTTACGGCTCATTTCACTCTCGTTATTGTAGCCGCAGGTTTTGACAAGAATCTTAAGTTCGGCTATGAATTTGTCCACATTTTCTGTATGCCATTGGTCACTTTTCTGAAACACAAACTGTGAGAAGACTTGGTTTTGTTTTGAGGCAGCATAATCTCGAAACTTCTTAACGTATGGAATAAGTTTGTCAATTTTCTGTCTCTGTAATATCAAATGTCTTCAAAAGTTCACGTCCTCAAAAGTTCATGGACGTCAAGTTCACGGCCAAAAGTATCTCCAACCCACATGAAGAGGTATGCACATTGGACCTTTTCTGCTTTTTCAGCTATGGAGCCATCAAACATTAGTTTTGCATGGTTTTCGAATTTTGTCCATTCATTGTCAAAATTATCTACATCCCAGTTGATCAAAGGTTCTTGGACATCTGTGTCAGGTTTATTTGGTTTGGATTCCACTCCTAACATCATGCAGAATTTTGAATAATCCTTTTATTTATACGAAAGCACCTAATTTAATTCACACCATAAGCAAAGCAAATCAAAGCAAAGCGCATAATAAACAAAGCAAAGCATGGACAGCTCGCAGGTAGGTAAGCATAGCACACACAGTGCAGGTGGGTAGTACTACAGACTGCAAGTATGAAGGTCTGAAATTACTATTTTGAAAAATTTATTTCAGATGAAACTGTTTTAAGCTACAGATTTCAGCTTAACTGAAATTGAAGACTCGAGAAATAGATTTTAGGATGACATAAATGGCACCTTCTTGTAAAAAAATGATGAAATTATATGTTTATTGGAGAAATAAATTATATGTAATTTGTAATGTGACGCTTATATTGTTTGTATTTACGTAATTTATTAATTACATATTATTTATATTTAATATTCATATATATTTTTTTTATGTAAATGACGTCACACACATCCATCTCAATATTTTGCAATTTAAAGAACAAAAAAGATACAAGATAGTACGGCTATGACGTTAGGTTCTAATAAAAAAAAGGCTGCCTAGAGGAAGACGTGAAAAACGCGAATTTCGGATTGTTGACTATTTCAAACATTCTCCCACTAACCTTTGCTTTAGCCGTTCAAGATAGTCTGGTTATATTTGATGGTCTGAGTTGTTCATTTTCAACAACTGTGACCTTACATTTATTCTGGTCAAACTCTTGGTTTTGTTCCGTCTAATGATTAAATTTGTTGAATAAAAATACCTTCTTTTTATACTAAAAACGAAAAAAATTAGAATCACCCAAAAGAAATAAACTAAAATTGGTGTGATAAAAACGAATTTCTTTTCCTCTCAGATGTAGGACACTAAAAAAGTTGAAAAGTAAGTAATTGCTCTCTCAAAATCTCATGAAAATTAAAGTTGATTTCTCTGCTAAGCACCGAAAAAATCCCACGAACTGCAAAATTGTGTCTGTTATACCTCAGAGTCCTTCATCTTTGTACATTTAATTTATTCTAAGACGTTCGTCTGACGTAATTTAAACTGAACTGGTCCGAGGAATACACTAGATATAAACCTAATAGCGTATCTCAGTGGTAAAAGATGAACACCCTGCCAAATCAGGGTTAACTTAAGGACACTATGTGCATCCCAGCTATTACTGGAATTAGCAGCATTATTTAGTTCAGAATTTAGAAAACCAAGAATACGTTGTTGCACTAAATCAAAAGATCCCATAAACATTCTGATTATCCAATTGGAATTTTCCGCAATATCTTTGGAATAGGTAGGGATATAAAGCTGAAACTGTCAGAGATTTTTAACGAGAATGTTGAGCTTAATCAAAATATAACTATGTGCATCATGGTATAGGTAGTGGTATTAAGTTGTAACTTTCAGAGTTGAGGGGAATTTTAAACAGAGTAAAAAAAGTGCAACTAAATAAATCACGATTGTCAAAAGTGCGCATATAAAAAATGTGAGGATGGAGACGCTATTGATATTTAGTTGAAACTTTTCTGGGATGCTGAACTAAATCAAAATACACAATGTACACAAAGGTTGTTAAAGTGATATCTCCAATATCCTATATACAGTTAAAGGCATTAAGTTGAAGCTTTCAGACGAGATTCATGGGGGAAGAAGGGCTTAATAAGAATATAAGTTGTGAATCTTGATTATCAGAGGAGCGGTTAATGCAATATAGAGGGAGAGGTTAATGACTCTTAGTCGAAAATCTTAGAGAATTTCCAGGGGCATTTTGATACAAAATAAAAGACGCTAATTACAAGTTATAAATAAATGTTAGATATTTCAATTTTTACGCCAAAAACGAGTAAAGCTGAGGAAATTATTTTAACTAGTAACAAATCTTGGTCAAAATAGCAAAACACGATAAAATAGCTTTTCAAAGAAAAGCGAACAGACATACTAAACTTATGGCCATCATGAACAAATCCTATAATTTTTCGAATTCAAAATGACCAGAAACTACTTTTATAGAATAAATGAAATCTAAAACCAACTGATATTAAACAGACATTAATTCCAAGTATAATGATAAAAGTCGCTAAAACAGATGAGTGAAACAATCTAAAATCGAGTAAAAATCAAGTAGGCCATCCGTTTCTCTATACAAAGACTAGGAAATTTTTGTCTGCTTTTCAGAAACATGATAGATAAAGTTGTCCTCCTCCCTCTATTTGTACTTTTTGGATTTTGTTTAATTCTACGGCCCACGGTTAAGAACCATACTTGACCACTGTCATCAATATAGCGTCCTATATTTTAGTTATGGTCCGTAGACTTATATTCCTTATTTCAAAACGTTCTTCAACTGTGAAAATACAGCCCGATTCTGGGCTAATCTAGTTTTAACATGTTCAGTGCTCCTACTGTCTTCACTAATAATGTTACCAAGGTAAGTGAAGAAGTCCCATGATTAATCCTTGCGATAGCCAGCGTCACTTTTTTGTATTAATTTATTTCTAGCCTTATCAAATTTCTCTTCTTAATATTAATCTTCAAGCCCAATCTAGCAACCTGAACTCCCTGAACCTCTTAAAGTTCACTCATTTTGCTTCTTTGGGATTTTATTTATTTTTACAGTTAGGTCTTGTAGTTTTGGGTTTGAAATATTATGGGAATTTGTTTCTGCTGGTCTTAAGCTTAAAATGACTTTACTTTTCATTGTAAAAAACTTCTTTTTAGGTATGTTTACTTAAATTAATTATCGGAAAATGGCAGCATGTTTAACCTTTTTGCGTCAAAAGGCCCCAATGCATTCAGGTAATGGTCTCAGAAAACATTGAGGATAGTGGTATCTAAATTAAAAACCCAGAAAATACGGTGGGCAGGCGGTTTATCAAAAGAATATATCTAAAGAGTGACTTACAGTATTAAATTGGAACTTAAAGAAAAAGACCAGAGGCCTGATAAATTGACCAAAGACAATAGGTACGTGCTACTACTACTTCTACCTTGCAACTTCTTCTACTTTTACTACTACTACTACTACTACTACTTCTACTGCTTCTACTACTGCTAGTGCTACTACTAATATTCCTACTCCTTCCGCTACTACTACTCCTATTACCACAACTACTACTACTTATACTATCAGGAGTACTAAAAAATCTATATAATAGCTTGAAAATATCAGATAAGGTTAAGGAAGAAGTTGAACGAAACCAAAACACACTCTTTGCACACTGGCTGTCAAACGGACAAATAAAAAATATCTTAGAAATGGCTTATATTATTAAGTTTAAACCCAAAAGGGATGAAGAAATGAATACTTAATTGTCCAATTGGCAATATTTTATTTTCAAATATAATTTTTTATACCAAATTTGCCTTCCATAATGTAGAGATAAAAAAGATCAAAAATACAGTTTTTAAGGCCAAACGAAAATACTGCAAAAACACACAAAGTGAATCGAGAAGTAAGCTATCCAATATTGCTACGGGGTTTCCACCAGGTGACGCGACTTCGAGTATGGCGTTGAAGTTGAAAAACAAGCGAGCCAATACAGATAAACCTTGCACCACTATTAGGCAAACTAAATTAAAACTGTACATTGGCTGCTGGAATGTGCAATCCGTCAAACACAAAACTAATGAAGTCCTCCTCGTGCACAAAATGGAAAGACACAAAATCGATATACTTTGCCTATCCAAAACAAAAATATGCGGCTCTAACAAAAAAGTAATTACTGCCCCTGAAACACTCCAACAATGCTATTTTTTCTATTCAGGAGTTGAGAACAACTCGGGGCTCCACGGTGTAGGATTCTAACTACGTTAAAGAGCCAGAAATGCTCTTCTAAAGTGGGAAAAAATTTACCCCTGTCTAGCCAGGATTAGACTCAAGGGAAGCCCAGCTAATATACCTCGACTGTCAGCCTAAGCCCTACGCGTGATGCCCTAAACGAGACGAAAGACGATTCTTACACGGAACTACAGACCGTGAATTCAGGTATAGCCGCAAGAGACTACCTAATTGTAGCTGGAGACTTCAAAGCTAGATTGGAACCTAAGGACCAACCCGATAGAAAAGGGCTTTGTAATTTTGGATTAGATCAACGTTGCAAAAATGGTGAAAGGCTAGTAAATTACGCCCTGATGAATCAACTGACTGCTTCCAACACTCTTTCCCAGCATAAGCCGAGCCACCTTTTAACTTGGTATTCAAACGATGGCGTTACCAGGGCCTAAATTGACTGTGTAGTCATCCATCAGCGATGGAGAAGCTCTGTTCAAGATTCAAGTTCTTATAAGGCAGCAGATACTGGATCAAAATCTGGGTCAGAGCACAAACTGATCATCACAAAAATTTTCCTTCGTCTTCCAACACGCAGAAAGAGTAAAACAGAACCTCACATTGATAGCAGTAAACTAAAGGATGAAACTGTCAAACATGCACTCAGCTTAAAACTGACTAACTGCTTTGATGCAGTAGATTGTGATTAGTTAAGCTTTGAGTATAAGTGGGGATCATTCTCGGCGACAGCTGGGAAGTTTCTAGGGAACACAAAGCGAAACGACAACACTAGATCTCTTCGAAAACTCTTTCCTTAGTTGAGCAGTAACTGCAAAACTTCAACTCCTAGCTGTATGAAGAGTTAATTGCTAAGCAATATAATTTTGAATTTTAACAAATCTCGATTTATAAACTAAAATTAGCTGGTAGTGAAACTATTGGTCAAGGTAGTTAATTTGATAATTGAAATGGTATATTTTTACTTCTTTGTCACACCTATGGTACTCTTCAAACACGGGATCCATATAACGAAGAGAACCAATCTGTCTGTTAAAAGTGCAATCAAGTTTATAGTAAATTTGCGGATATTCAGCTCCAAGACAGGTGAAAAAGTCTTGGTCACCAACTCCTGAATTTACATGGTACTTTTCGAACAACGAAATGTATCCAGAGTCCGACAGACGATAGTTGTATTCCTTACTTCGACGCATTTTTTCCAAATCAAATAAAATAAGTCCAGCATTGAAGCCCTGAAAAGAAAATCTGTTACAAGATTCACCATGGTTTTTGCAATTAGCATTTTTTTACATTTAGATTTGATTTAGCACCTCATAGATCATTATGATATTTCTTTTTTTTACTCAATGTGATTTTTTTTTTAAATCACTTAGAATTTGTATAATGTAAAATATAAGTGTCATGACTTACAAAATCATTGATTGACATCTATGGCTGAATCAGAGTAATTAGTTTTATCTCAAATTAGCAAGGCATTAATTTTTTTGGAACCAAAGATTGAAATGAAAATGGAAATGCTAGACAAAAAGAAATTAGAGTTAAAGGAAGAGAACTCTATTGATGTGAATAATTTTGAATAGTTTTGAGAGTTTCACTCATTTCAGTCAAACCTAAAGGGTATTTTGTTTGCTTTTAAAGATTTCTTGACAACACCTCTATTATTTGGGATTTTCTCACAAAATGGAAATGACAAAATTACTAATTTTGCAACAAGTTCTCATCCCTCTGGTGTTCAAATTAATTTGAAAGCGAATACACATAAGAAGTTGTAAAAATTTCTTTGAAACTTCATTCATAGGGTACATTTAACTGTCACAAAAGGTAATTAACATTTTAAGAAACTCGGCTTTATTCAATTGTATGTTTCTTTTTCTACAAAAATAATTAAGTTAAAAGTTTTTCCAATACCCCCCGTAGATATTGTAAAAAAGACTTCAAAGAGATTTTTCAAGAAACACCATCAACCAAATGGCACACAACTGATTCGAAACCTGAAGAATTTTCTCTCACGGTTCTTTTCATAATGGGATGCTCATGACCTATTAAATTCAAGGAGATAAAAAAAATACTGGATCCCTAACGAATAGGCCTAATTCTAATCCTACACACTAAAGTGATCAATGGAAACCTTTATTGGATAGAATTAGCATGGTTTTGCCTTGTAACTAAAAACTAAGTGTTAAAATTAAGAAAAAAGTGTTAAAAAAAGTGTTAAAATTACAAAGCTATTGCGGAAACCGAGAAATCTTTAAAATTGAAATAACCACCTCCAATGCTCTATTGCTATGAGCACCTAGTGAAAATAACTTCATTTTTTCAAGCAAAAAAAAACTACAAGAAAGTCTTATATTAAATTAAATTGAGACAATCTAGTCCCATACCAATTACAAACTTCCTCCCAATTTCATCGCTGAGTACTTCACTAGGCAAACTATTGCCTATATTCGTCTGTGTGAGTTCGAAGGTGCAACAGTTGTTGTTCTAGAGACTGTCATATAATTTGTTCGTTTCTTAAGCTGACTTTTCGCCCTGAAATGGACTACTTAGCAGATAATCGAAGAACTTCTTGGGAACCAGACCAATTAAGGATTGATGACTTCACTTGATATTGAAACGTCTTATCTAGGACACACCCAAGGAATTTTTATGTGCTTGATTTGTGTATTCTGAATTATTTGGACCACTCCCAATGAGAAACCATAAAAGGTGATATTGGTTGAAGAAATATCCATTTGACATTGAAAAAAAAGTTAAATCGACCAGGTTAAAGTATGACAATAAATATTTTCAAATAAATGTTTTAAAGCTAAAAGCAAAACACAAACAGACACATACAAGAAAACCTGCAATGAAAAAGTAGTCAAAATCAAGTACAATTGATACAAAAATTTGCTTAAATCGTTATTTCATTACTGAATTTCAGACCTATAAGTCAAAACCATTAGTAACTGTGGCGATTTTCAATGTAGAACCCACTGAGAGGGACAGTAGAGACTCAGACTAAACGAAGTAAAATTACCAGAACAAATTGACAAAACAAATCCTAAAAATAAGTTACTTTTTTATGGGAGCTTTATTTCCTAATTCTGACCAAATTGGAATTGCTGTTCACCTAGATTACATATTCTTTACCTGAGAAGAACCTAATCCAACATCAAGATGCAGATTAGGAACATAGGCCTTAAAATCTCGGCCGGACTGCTAGTCTTCAATATTAAAAAAAAATCTTTTTTTGCAGTTATTAAGCAAATAAGCAGTTTGTTTTGTATCAAAATCATGCAACAAAAATAATAAAAATGATCATTTCACTAGACTGAGGCTACTCAAAAGATACAAAAATCTTTTGTATTCTATTTATTATTTATTATTTATTTATATTTTATTAATAATACATTAAAATCCCCAAAGTAGACCGCAAAATAGAACATCATTTATATAATTTCATTGAATTCGGACAAAGTGAATAGGTTAGTACCTATTAACCCAGATAATAGAACATGTATAACCAGGAATGGGGTTTAATCAACATTAAGTAAGGAATAAGCAAAGATGTATTATCGCTTAATTTTCAATAAACAAAAAGAAAGAAAACCAACTACTCCATCATATAGAGAATTCAAAATTGAAAAAGAAAATTAAATGCTAAACCCACATAATTAATATCAGATCAAAAGCTAAAAATTAAAATATTGCCGAAATAAGCAGGGTAAGGATAGACATAGTGAGTAGGAAGCAAATAAAAAAATTACGTTATTGATTACAAACTATTTTTGATGGAATAAACCGACAAAACTTCACTAAATTTAAAATCTAAGATTGAAGGAAAATGTTATGAACATTATTGCCACATTCCAATGACAAACTTGCCATTTCAAATGGGTATGGCAAATTTTTTTTCAAAACACATAATTTTCCTTTCCAAGGCCTGTGAAGAGGAGGTAAAGTAACTTTTAAATGTATTCAAATATACTTGGATTAAAAATCCAATTTTGTATCCATGGATACAAAAGCGTTTGAGCAATAATAAAAGATAGTTAGCTTAGCTAGGTAAATAAGTACTGTATCAATTAAAATTTTATACTAAGTAAATTAATCAAATAGTAGCACCTATTCAATTTTAAATTGTAAACCTTTGAAAATCCATCGCATAATACACATCTGCTAAAAAAGGAGGTAAATGATTCGGCACTAGACCCTTAAGGTTCAAACCAGCAGTGCTGATCTCCGTCTCAAGGTTTTTCAGCCAGGAAATGCAAAGGGGGGATGAGATGCTACACATCTTCTACCACCTCAATGACCTTTTCGATTATTGATTTGTAAAAATTTGGGTATTGATAAAAAATTTACTATTAAATTTAATATGTAATCATTTATGTTTCGATAAAGTTTATTTATAAGATCTCGAAGAAGACAAATATCAAGACCTAATTCAAACCAGAAATTCTTTAGGAGGGAAAAATGGACAGAATATATGGTTTGCAAGTAATGATAAGGACGATATCGTAGAAGCAGACAACTTAGACCCTAATTATACGAATTTATTTATCTTTGAGAATTCTTCAACAGAAAAAGCTTAGAAGAACATTGAAGATTTATTCGTGAGCGGTAGAAAACGAAATACATCAATAATATATATTTCTCAAAGCTATTTTGATGCCCCTATAAGCATACGATTAAGTTGTAATTATTTTACATTTATCAAACATTCTAATCTAAGCCAAATTGATACAATCAGACAAAATCATAGATCCGACAGAAAAAGGATGAATTACTCAACTATTTCAATCGTGGTTTAAAGGATTGTGGATTTGTGTTTAATGATCTGAAAACAAACTAATAATCTCTAAAATATTGAAAGAACTTTGACTTAATATTATAAAAAAGACGTGTTTTATATACTACTGATGTGTACTGACATGTAGCCTACCATGCTACTCACTGAATAAAATTGGTTAATAAATTCATTTGTATAATAAATGAATAAACTTGGAAGTTTAGGAAAGAAAACCATTAAAGATAATAGTGACAGTAAATTACCCGATGACGATGGTAATCTTGATATACAGGGTAAGAGATTGATTAATTTAGGTCATCTGAAATTACAAAATTATGCTATTACTTTACAAAGTGTGAAAATTATTTTAAACTATTACAAGGGTGCAGTTATTAGTCAGTTTATAAGTAAGGATATTGATATATTAACCAAACTTTATCAATCACCTAATAATATGTTGACTAGAGTCAATTGTGAAGGATTATTCGTGAAAAATATTACAAAAATAACAAGAGAAGATATAAATGTGGAAAACAGAAGAATTGAAAATATTGCAAACCCAGAAAATTTTGCAGATGCAATTAATCTTTAAAAGTTAAAGGATTTCAAACAAGAAATTATTAGGGATTATATCCTAAACAAACCGAAATTAGGAGAAGATATTAGCAATTGCACTAAAATGTATCTACCACCTGACAAAATACTGAATGGAGTGGATGACAAGGGACTAATTTTAAAAAATACCTTAAAAGTAAAAAAAATAGGATATTAATGTCAAAAATAGAATAATTAGAAATATTACAAGCCCAAAAAAGGGTGCAGATGCTCTTGATTTTTCAACATTTTTAGCATACTTAAAGGGTTTTATATACTAACCTGAACGTTTAGGCAATTCCAAAAATATTATGATAAATACATGTGAAAAGATTCAGATGAAGTATTTCAAAGGAGAATGAAAGGAAGATTGAAGGAAAAAATAATAAAAGATTTTTTCAAATAAAATAATTCAATAATAAATAGCACGTTTTAGCCAGTATACAATTTATCTATCCCCTTTAAAAAAAGAAAATTAAAATCAACCTTTAAGGTGAAACAAAGAGTTCAAACTCATTTTTTTTACAGCGGAAAAATGACAGAAAACCTTTGAAATTTCCTTTTAACCAATGGCAAGACACTAAAACGGAAAAATTTAAGAAAAAAAAAGGAAGTGAAACTGATGCATCGTACAAACGGCTGGTCCAAAACGAGGGATTTTAATCATTTTTAATACCTTTAGCTGTTGAACTTGGAAAATTTGCTTTGACAAATGTTGCTACAGACTTAGGAAAGTATGCAGGTAAAGAAGTTGCTGAAAAAAATTACTGGTAACTCTGGCAGAGCTTTAAAATTATTTTTAAAATTATAGGAGTTATCCTACTTCCTATTAAAGAACTATTACTACGAACGAATGTAAATACTGAAGTACACATTTATAACTACTAAAACGAAAAAAACAACAAAAAAAACGAAAAAAACAAAAAAAAACATTTAGATTAGATGTCGTCACAACTCCACAGTCGATGTAGCCGAGCGTCATTTCCAGATCTAGCGAAAATACGGCCGTGATCGGACCATACGTTGTGGTTACCTAACCTATTATGAGCCAGTTGGAGAATTTCTCGTCGCTTCTTAGTTAAACTTTCTGACACAAATATACCAGATTTGGCCAGTTTGCTCTTAGCAGCAAATACCTTTCTAGCCAAATCCTTAGACAAAAACTGGGCGAGTTCCGGGGCAATCATATCAGGCCGCGTAGGATTCGCTGGAAGGGTAAATCTATACACTTCAGTTAGTTCAGAAAAATTAACCTGTACGACCATTTTGTCCGAGATAATATTATTAATACACGGTTTTACATCATTACCCGGAGCTTGTTTGACACCACTGAAAATAGGTGAATCCAGCCTATCTTCCTGCTCAATATCGTCAAGTCTACTTTCGATCTTTTTCACTCGCTCTTCGAGTATCATGAAGCTGTTTTTTAGCGATTTTAGTTGCTTTTCGATAAAATCAAATTTTCGCGAGTATTCGACCATCAAAAAATCATATACGTCAGATATAATTGATTCAGCCGAGTGCGGGAGTTGATTTTTTATGCGATCAGAAACTTTACGTGAGATTTCATCCCTGAGATTCATTTTTTACCGCTTCCAATTCTTGTTGGGTCTGAGTTAGTCTCATGCTCAGGTCAGAAGATTGGTTGTCTATATCTGGGATTAGATTTGACGGATGATTTTTCGAAAGATGTCCTTGTTGGTCGGTGCTGTTAGAAACAGTGCCCTTGCGCTTAGCACGATAATTTTCCAAGTATGGCTGGTACATTTCTGGATCATTTTCTATTTCATAGAAAGCGAGCTTGGCTTCATTAGTAGTTTTTTTGCAGTGCCTCTGTTCTCTTTAATTTGACGTCGTGGAGGCTTTGGGTATAGACTGTTTGAAAATCATGCGACCCGTAGCAGAAAACGGTGAATTTTGCTGGACCTGACGCTTGCTTGACTTCACCAATAATCTTAACTGGCCACAAAGGATAACCGTGAAACTTAGCAACCACAATATCTCCGATTTTCCAAGACGCCATCGTAAACTACTAATTAGTAACTCTAATTAACATGAGACAAAGACTTACACGGAAGGGGGGTTTCTTACGACCCCCCAGCTTCAAATAGGGCAAGATCTTATCCAATTAGGTTTGCAGCAGGCTAATCCAATCAATGTCCTGCATATGATATGACACGAACAAATTATAACACTGATTAAACGAGTTTAGAAGCGCATAAATAACAAAAAATCAATGATACCCTTAAAAAATTATTAACCTAACTGCTAATTACACCATATTCCTTTCTTTAGAGGTGTGTTTTCTTTAGATACCCTACCAAACAAAATCAATAAAACAGAATACGGTGTAATTAATTACAATTTAAGTAGGCTACCTGGCACTAATTGGACTTGTTATTTAAATGATCCTAAATTTCTATTTGTAGCACTTTGATTTGTTTCGCATTCCACTAGAAAATGAAATAGCACACCTTTTAAAGACTTCAAATAAGCCAACTGCTCATCATTCAATTCCAATACAATATTTAAGTAATGTCAATTGTAGGCATTTATGTGTGGAGTTTATTAAAAAAACATTCATGGGAGTGATCCTCGGAATTTTATCTAAATTTTATTCCTTACAATAAATGGAAGAAGACTTAGAGAAATGACCATTTGTTTGTCGTAGAAGTTGTAAATATTGTGAAAATTTTATAATTGCTATGAAAGTATATAAATATATATTTAGTGCTTCAGGTTTATCTACTTTCGCTGTATTACCCCTTTCTCCTTTATGTCTTGGCACAGTTTTTGATTGATATACTTGAAAAATACAAAGGAGTAGCAAAAAGAAAGACTGAGTACAAAACAGCTTATTCATTTTATTTAGAATTGCTTGCTATGTGCAAATCAAGTGAAAGGGCTATTTAAGAAATAAATAGAGGAGAAAATAAATGAAACAAAACATTACAATACTTTCCACGTAAAAAATATACGGTATAAGTGAAATTAAATGGTTATAAATATTGCGTAAAGTCTGTAAAGTTCGAAACATAAATAAAACCCAAGACATAAATTTATGCTCGTTTTCTAATCGCCTCCACCTATCGTTAAAAAACAATATACGTTTTTTTACAGTTCAAAAAATGATGAAGAAGGTAGCTCGCTTCTCTATACAAATAACAACACAGCAATTTCTCTCGAGTTTTTCGAAGATTCAGTCTGTATTTCCACTCTATTGATCAACCAAGGTTTAACTATTAAATTTTATTTGATTCTTGATTTCTTTATTGTAATATTCCTGTGGAATGTAAGCTATTTATTACAAACTAAAATTTAAGCGATTTGAAAAATATTGAAAAATATATTTTTTTACACTTGCTAGTCTTAGAAATAATGACTATGTAACTTACCCTTTCACTGTTATTTCCATTTTGTTTATGTTTTAAGTAATATATGGATATGAAAGCTTAACCTTTCCCTGTGGTTATTTAGTCTGCTTAAACTAATGATACTATTCTATTTGTAGATGTCTCAGGGTAATAAAATACCAGCAACATTCCCTGAGGATTCAGTAGTGCCACTTTGGATGCCATAATGAAGTGAGAGGGATTTTCTTCTTGAAATTTGAAAGAAAATGAATGAATTTAATAAAAAAAACAATTAAGGTAAAAGTAAAAGAATATCTACCAGTAGTAACAGTATCGATAATTCTATAGCATTACTTGCAAATATTAAAGTAACATTGTTAGCAATTCGAATGCCTGATATCTTCAAGTTTGGGAATTTCGGGCAGCCGAATTTCAACCTGTGGTGAAGCAATAAGTAAGTTAAATACACCAGAAATCCCTCTTCAATATTTAACTTTTCTCTGCAATGCACAAATCACATATCTCTTCAGACAATGATCGTAAAACTCACTGTAGGACAGTTATCGAAAAATGTAAGAAATATGAGCGATGTTGGTTATAGTGATATTGAGTTATACGAACATTTTATGAAGAGATATTTGATTTGTGAATCAACCGTCAGACACTACCTAATATTATTTTATTTAAAGAATATCTTGAACTGGCATTGTGGAGAAAACAGTATGACTCTAGTTAAAAATGAAAATACTAGTATCAATAGTATAGCAAACGACATGGAATTTAAAGAACTAGTGAAACATATACCTCCTTTAAAAACGTCTAAAAATATTGAAGTTGGTGCTTTGCTTTTTTAATATGTTTTATAATAATTTTTTTACTCATATTAAATAAAACCTATCTAAGCCAATATGATTTTTTATTATATATTTTGATTTTTTTTTGTATGTTGTTTCAGAGTTCTAAATTCTGAATGTTTCACGGCTCTATTAGAAAAGTCAGACGTGATTGCGTACAGTCTTTGAAACTTGTATCTGACACGTGTTTGGATTTGTTCCCAGAAAACTTTCACTTAGTGAAAGATTCTTGGGAAAAAAGCTATTAAAAGAAAAGATATAGAAAATAAAAACTATTTCCGATTCAGAAAAAAATATCTAATACGATCATCACCTTACAAAAGAAGAAATTTTTAA
Source organism: Artemia franciscana (assembly GCF_032884065.1). Lineage (NCBI taxonomy): Eukaryota > Metazoa > Arthropoda > Branchiopoda > Anostraca > Artemiidae > Artemia > Artemia franciscana. The sequence goes on from NC_088868.1 coordinate 6,343,868, forward strand.
GAGAAATAAAAATGTAAAATATATACAATTGAAACATTAAGATAGAAGACTTAGATATTGGAACATAATACACAGTTAAAGGAATGAAATGTGTAAAAACTAAATATGGGAATAAACTCGTTTTTACTATTAATTTTAAAGGTGAAGCAGTTGATATCTTTGGACCAAATTATTTTGATCCTAAAGCAGCTCATTTTGAAAAGAATTTAAGAAATTTAATAAAGGCATGATTTTAAAGGCTAATAAACAAAGATAATAGAAATGAAAGATAATAAAAATATCGAGATATTGATATTGAACTATCAATTAAATAAGAAACCAATTCAAATTATTATTTTTTCTCAGTAGTATAAGAAGAATGGAATATAATTAACTACTGTTTAAAATACATCAAAGATTCTTATTTCACAAGACTTGGTTTGATCTTAAAGCTCATAATGTTAAATTATAAAAATGTCAAAAATTTGAATTTAAAATTGCATTAATTCTATCGAAAAGAGATTATATTGATGGGGCTATCCAGTTGGGCAAGAATCAGCAATTATTATACTACTTAGGATAGGCAACACCCATCCATCCAAGCGCTAGCTACGCCCATATCATAAACTGCTCGGATATTTCTTTTGTTATGCACCTGATCAAGTCGGGTAAATAGTTAGCTCGTAACTAAAACGTTTGTAAATAAAAAATTGTTTCAGGTAGAAAATTGTAAATTAATCCAAGTTAACATCATCGTGCAAAATATATTTAACATGATATGGCCACTAAAAACACATTTTAGGAATATTGTGTTTAGATGGTCCTTGCTGTATCCCTTTTTACGAATACTACACACTATGGCTGTTTTTTGCTCAGTTCAACAAAGACGGAGGACTGCAGTACTGATTTTACAGCAAGAAAGTTAAATTCCAATTTCTGAACTACCAGTAGTTTTGTTTCCAACAATAATAGACGCTAAATTTTGAGTTTTTGAAGAAGGGAATTGATGGATGCTTAAGAATAGTCCCAACTGTGTAAGGATCTGTATGCACTGGACCGCCTTATTTTGACTTCTTGTTGTGTTGGCAAGTATTCCTCTGCTTACATTATATAAAGAAAAACAATCAAATAGAGAATTTTTTAGTGCCCAACCAAAGCAATTAAACACAAAACGAATATTTTGAGAGGACAACTGTCTCTATTCTTTGATTAAATAAAAAAAAACAAGTTTTTTGAAATGAAAGTAAGGAGCGACATTAAAACTTAAAACGAACAGAAATTACTCCTTATATGAAAGGGGTTTTTCCTCCTCGACGCCCGCTCTTTACGCTAAAGTTTTTTATTGTCTAAAAAGTAGAGTTGCGAGAAAGAATCAAACTTTAGCGCAAGGAGCGGGGCGTCGAGGAGGAAAAACCCCTTTCATATAAGGAGTAATTTCTGTTCGTTTTAAGTTTTAATGTCGCTCCTTACTTTCATTTCAAAAAACTTGTTTTTTTTAATTTAATTTCTGAAAGTTTTTGAATTAATGCATGTCTGATTTTGGCTCTCCGTACATAAATTATTAAAATGAAATTTGCATATTAATTCTTTTTTTGGCTAAATGGCTTTCTCTTAGTTTTGATCAGACGATCTTGAGAAATAAGGGGTGGGGAAGGAGGCCTAGCTGTCCTCCAATTTTCGGTTACTTAAAAAGGCAACTAGATCTTTTAATTTTTAACGAACGTTTTTATTAGTAAAAAAATACGCAACTTAAGAATTAACTTACGTAACAAACTTTTATATTCTTATATTTTTGATTATATATATGAGGGGGTTGGTCCCCTCGTTAATACCTCGCTCTTCACACTAAATCTTGTTTTGTCCCCAATTCTTTAAGAATGACCCTGAATCTGAAAGGCCGTAGAATAAATAGTTGAAATTACTTAAAAAATTTTTAGCATAAAGACTGAAGTATTTATCTCCTCCTAAATACCTCGCTCTTTATGCTAAAGTATTTTAGAGCCCCTCATATGCGTAATAATCTCTGTTCGTTTTAAGTTTTGATGCTTCTCGTTACTTTCAATCGAAATACTTTTTCATGTTTATATTTTCATTGTTTGTTTTTTTATAGTAATGCTAGAAAGTCCTGCGCCCTTTTGATTAAATGTCTCTTCCCCCGTGAAATATTCCTCCAAGAAAAGATCGTCCCATATAGCCCCCACCCCTGAACCCTACACCCAAACCAAAAAAATCCCCCTGATAACGTCGGTACACTTCCCAGTAACGATTACTGTATGTAAACATTGGCCAAAGTTTGTAACTTGCAGCCCCTCTCCCAGGGACTGTGGGGGGTACGTCTTCTCCAAGACATAGTTATTATGGTTTTAGACTATGAAAAACAAAATGGCTATCTCAAAATTTTGATCCGTTGACTTTCATAAGAAAATGAGCTTGGGAGGGGGCCTAGGTGCCCTCCAATTTTTTTGGTCACTTAAAAAGGGCAGTAGAACTTTTCATTTCCGTTAGAATGAGCCCTCTTGCAACATTCTAGGACCACTTGGTCGATACGATAACCCCATGGGGAAAAAAAACAAACAAAAAAAAACAAATAAACACGCACCCGTGATTTGTCTTCTGGCAAAAAAATACGAAATTCCACATTTTTGTAGATTGGACCTTGAAATTTTTTCTATAAGGTCCTCTGATACGCTGAATCCGATGGTGCGATTTTCGTTAAGATCTTATGACTTTTACGGGGTGTTACCCCCTATTTTCTAAAATAAGGCAAATTTTCTCAGGCTCGTAACTTCTGATGACAAAGACTAAATTTGATGAAACTTATATATTTAAAATCAGCATACAACTCTGATTCGTTTGATATATCTTTTAGCATTGAAATTCCGTTTTTCAGAGTTTCGTTTACTATTGAGCCGGGTCGCTCCTTACTACAGTTCGTTACCAGGAACTGTTTGAAAACCAAGACAACGAGGCAAGTCAATGTGAAAAGAAAAAACCCAACAAAGTCTAACAAAAAGCAAAATTAAAAGATGTATATAATTCAATAAAAGCTAAAATTAGACAAACTAAAACACAACAACCAAAGGCAATTTACTAACCCATACCCAAGATTAAGAAAAATCCAAAAACTTTTGAACCACCCTCGAAGGATACAATAAATAAGCGCTGAATGAAAAAAATCATTTTCCCAAGTAGACGACCAATAATTTAACATTATGAGAACTATGTATTTTGATTTCTGATCCTTATAATTGTATCCCAAGCAAAACACCCTTGGGATCTGAAGGGTTGATGAAGTGGCAGGACTTTCATAAATTTTTGAACTTTACGGGTTTAACCCGTTTTATAATTACTGCAAATGTTATTTTCTCTTAGATCTTTCGTAATATGGTATGAAACCCCTTTTACTTAAAGGACACAAGATAAACTGAATTTTCTTATTGATATGTGTTTTCAGTGTCAGTGTTTGAAACTTTTGAGTAGGTTTTTTCAATATAGATTTTTTGAAGCGAATCGTTTAACCATCCTCATATAAAACATCTCTAAGGTGGTTTAGCTCATAATAAAGAGAATTTCGTGAACGAAATTGCCGTGATCCAGCATCTAGATAATTCACCACTCTAATTTTCACCACAAGAGAATTCTTAACAGAGTAATTTAAGTGACGGTAACTATGTGTAAGCTTTCTAAGGACCCCAAAGTCAAAACATGTGACACAATGATGCATGAGGACATCCAAAAAAGGAAAACCCTAATTTACCTCTTATTTCTTAGTAAAAATTTAAGTTTTGGATCCAAAAACTTGATTAAATGAAAGAAGAATCCAATATATTTCTCACTAGGCTCCCACAAATAAGAAATATCATCTTTAAAACGAACACAAAATTCAGGTTTATCAAGACTTTGCAAAATATTCCTTCATTCAAAATTTTTCATGCAGATAGTAACTTCTCTGGGTGAAAGAGGGCACCCATTGGAAGCCTCTCTTAAATGCAAGAGCCAGTGGGAACCAAGTAGTGCCATTATAATGGAGATAAAACGAAATATTGTTGCAAAGTGCTGTATGTGAAAGGAGAGTCTGATTCAAAAGCATAGATTTTTCTGATATAGATTGCTTAGAATTAAGCTTATGATCCAAAAAGAGTTCAGTCTTTTGGGGATTAGAATGGGTATACATTGAATTTGCATCCGAACTACCATTCTCGTATTTGGTATAACCTGAACATGCTTTTTTCGGGAAATAATGTCGGTGGAATTTCTCATATAGAATTTCTGAACCTGAATAAGTGGGCAAGATACAACTGATAATAATTTCTCTATTTCTGCTGTAGGAAAACTAAATACTGGGGAAGAATTAATAGAATTTTCACAATTTTGAACGGTAAAATTTTCATGAAAGTGGCTCTCTAGGACTCAAAAATCTTTCTGAATAGAATTCATCAGCATTAACGATAATCTGGCGAAAATAATCATAAGTTAACGTGCAAAATATTTCTCGCTCTAACCTGAAAATATCAAGATTCAACCGGTAGTGCTTCCATTGGCATTTTCTAATGAAAAGACTTAAAACACCAATCAATCAATCAATCAATCAATTTATTGATACTCAAAGAAAAAAACTATTACAAAAGTAAAGTGGTTGCTAGGCCCAAGAAGCTTTGCTTGTAATGGACCACAGAGAACAAGAATAAAACACTATTATAAAATATAAAAAAAAAAAAAAAAAAAAAAACAAAAAAAAAAAAAACAAAAAAAAAAAAAAACACTGGAACAAGACAAGGACATTGAATAGATAGGATACTTAACAGATAGAAGATTTAGAAGGAGATTTAACATATAGCTGAAAATGATTTTAAAAGAAAAGAAGAGACATACAAATTAGGAAAGGATTAATAAAGAGAGAAAAATTATTGAATTGGAAATACCCGACGAAATAATGCCTTTGCAGAAAGAAAAAGAGGGACATCAAAGGGATGGAGTTCCACAATAGAATTGATTGATATACTGGAGACCCCTGGCCTGCTGTAGAAGATCGTTTTGGTAAAATAAATCGTCGAGAAGAATTACGTAAAGAAGAAAAGTACCTACCTGAGCCTGTCCGTGAGAAAAACTGCTGTAGGGGCGGTGGGAGAGTACCAAGAAAAGCAGAATGCGCAAAATAAAGGGTACTTTTACCTATAATATGATCCAGCGGAGCTATTCCAGTATCATTATAAAGATCAGAGGAAGGGTAAAGCCGAGGGAGAAGAAAAGTAGCCTTCACTGCACTATTTAGGGCTCTTTGAAGTGAGCAGAGAAGAGATTTATTAGTATTACCCCAGACAGAGCAGCAATAAGAAAGGTAAGGATAAATAAAAGCATAATAAAGAGAAACCATAATATCAGGAGGAAGAAATGAGTTAATCCGGTGCAACATTGAAGACTGGCGGAGGATTAAGGAAAGGGTGTGAGTTATATGCGGTTTGAAAGAAAGAAAACAGTCAAGATACACACCAAGAAATTTCACCACAGTAGCTTGTGGTATAATATCATTCCCAAAAGTCAGGGTGATTGGCTCCTGTACGTCTCGCATACGGTAAGGGGTCCTGAAGTTGACAATGGCACTCTTTCGGCTGTTAAGAGCCATACCATTTGACCAGCACCAATCCTTTACTTTATCAAGAAGACCTTGAGCCATAGAAGTGGCAGATGGCAGGTCCACCGCAGCAATGAAAAAGTTACTGTCATCAGCAAAAAGAACAGGGTGAACATGGGGATGAAGACCATCAACAAGATCATTGATGTAAATTAGAAATAAAAGTGGACCAAGCACAGAGCCTTGTGGGACACCTTTCAATACAGGCAAAGTAGAGGAAGAAGTACAGTCAACCAAAACATACTGAGATCTCTCTGAGAGGTAGGACCTAAACCATTCTAGTGGGACTCCATGCACTCCAAATAAAGATAGTTTAGACAGAAGAACATTGTGGTCAACCATATCAAAGGCCTTAGAAAAGTCGAGAAATAGACCCAAAACACACAAGCCCTTGTCCAGATTAACACGCACAAACTCAGTTGCATCAGAAAGTGCGTGCAAGGTAGAGAATGAGGGACGAAAACCATACTGATGGTTAGTGATGAGAGGATTTCCAGCAGTCGAATTAGTACTAAATACAAATGAAGAGAGTCGACGATACACTACTTTTTCAACAACCTTTGAGATGACAGGAAGAAGAGAAATAGGTCTGTAATTTGAAATTAGAGAAGAATCACCTTTTTTATGCAAGGGTACAACGGTAGCAACTTTAAATAAATGAGGAAAAAAAACAGAAGAAAGAGAGAGGTTTGTTATGTGTGAGATGGGATGAGAAACAAACTGACTGATTTTTTAAGGACATTATTACTCAAACCAAAACTATCAACTGAACAACTACTTGGAAGTTGAGAAATTAATACTAGAAATCTCAGTAGTACTACATGGGGAAAGGAAAAAAGACTTCTCTGTCATAGGAAAACAACTTACTCTACTCGGGGTGGAATGAGAACTGAGGGAAGTGTGGTGAAATATGAATTGAAGGCACTTGCTAAGGATTTTTTATCCACAACAGATCCATCAGCTTTCCTATAAAAATATGGGGATGATTGTTTGAGTTTCTTACGGGAGAGAGCTTCATTAATTACAGTCCAAACCTTGCGCAAATTCCCTTTACACTCATTAATTCGACGTGAAAAATACAGCTTATTTGCTAAACGAACTGAGGAAGTGAGCACATTTTTGTAATGTTTATACTTCAGAAGATCTTCCTGTGTCTTACTTTTACATGCAGCCTTGAACAAAGACGCCTTCATATGGGTTGCATTGATCAGACCTCTAGACATCCATGGGCATTTAGGTGTAAAATTCCTTGGCCTCTTTCTAAGAGGAAAATGCTTATCCAACAGAGTGCCCATACGACACAAAAATAATCTAGTTTCACAATCAGCATCATTAGCTTCAAAAACACTAGACCAATCATTACTCTGAAGACTATGTATTAAATTAGAAATTTCTCTATCTGTAAAAGTTCTAAAAGAAGACTCGCCTTTCTCATCCACAGTAATCTCTGTTTTAGGCACAGATAGTGATAGATAAATAGGAAAGTGATCAGAAAGATCAGTGAAAACAAGACCAGAAGAGAACTTCAAATTAGGAGAATGAGAAGTGAAAATATTATCTATTAAAGTGGCAGAATTTCTTGAAGGGTCAACACGTGAAGGAAAAAAAATTGAAGGAAGCGGCCCAGAAGAAGAAAATACATCAAAAAGATGGTCACATTCATCATTTGATCCAACATTTAACATATTACAATTAAAGTCTCCCAAAACACAAATCCGTTTTTTAGAGAAAGCCCCTACACCAGAAAGCTGATCAAGCAAATCACAGAACAGATGTGTTGGAAAAGGAGGGGGCTTATAAAACAAACAAACAGTATCACATGCAACCTGGCTTTTCAGATCAATAACAAGAGAATAAACTGTCCTACTATTAGACACCACCGATGTAAACAAGGATTCAAGATCAAATCTTCTACAAAATTCAATATTAGATTTTATGAACAAAGAAATACCCCCAGAACACTTTGTCACCATTCTAGGGACATGAATAGCAATATAACCATGCATGTCATAAGCTGTAAAATTATCACTGTCAGATAACCATGTTTCCGTCAAGCCTATGACATCAAAAGGGCAAGAATTATCAGACCACAGATACGATTTAAGAGTGTCCCACTTATCTCTTATCCCACGCACATTCAAACAAAAAACATTAAAGCAACTGTTTGAAGAGAGTGAGGGCATAATATTATCACAATAATCAATGGTGGTGTGATAATTACAGCTAGAACTAACCATAGATTCAAGGAGAGGGTCAGAAGTGTGTGCCTCTTGTTTACCAGCACTACTTGGTTGATCAAATATAACTGAATTAAGAATACAAGAATTCTTAAGGAAAGAGAAATCACCCATATTTATCTCAGAGATATAAAACCTTCACAAATGACACATTATCCATAGTACATTTGAAGGTAATGGAATCATAAACAAAGAAAAGAAATATCAGTGGGATGGCCAATATTAACCAAAGAAAAGGGTCAAATAATGTGGCACCAATCAGGAAAAGATGAGCTGCGAGTGTTAAGGCATGACAAACAATGACAGAAATCAGGCTACTAAAGGCAATAGGATCTCAAACAAATATAAAGAGACATTAGTAGGATGGCTCATAATATTTGAAGAATAGGCTAAATTTACAATATGGGACCAGTAAAATTTATGTGAGCTGTAAGTGTGCTGACATGAAAAAAGTGTGATAGAAAATAGCATACACGAAGGTGATAGGAACACAAACAAATATAAATAAATATCAATGGTAAGACACACAATGTTCAAAATCTATACGTTCTGCAAATATTCACGTACGTTTCGCAATGGCCTGGGTAAAACACGGTTCTTTCTAAATTACGAGCAAAATACTGTTGATTAATCAAATTAACTATTTTTGTTACAATAGATATGAATTTAGTAGCCTCATTTGTAGGAAGATCCCCATAAGCATGACGAAGATAATTTCTTAGACCCGCACTGACCTGCAATATTAGTGGTTGCAGCAGTAGCTGCAACCTGGTAAAGAGTGAACCACAGCCCATAGTAACCAAAAGTTAAAAACATGTTTAAAAGAAGTTCCTAGGGAAAATATTTGCCTCCTGTCAATGAATCAGGAAAGATAACTATAGTTTCGGTTAGTCTCTTCTTTTCTTCAAGAAAAATTTTCTTCTTTCAAGGATATTGCACTAAATAAATCTTCATCAAACTGGAAAGTAAAAGGCATTGAAAGAGCTCACAATGTCACTTTCATATTTGCAAGTAACTTTATAGAATTGTCAATAGCTGATTTTTGTTTATGTTTAGTTAATTGGTTTTTCTTTTTTAAATTAATCCTTTTCTCTCATATTCCAAGAAGAGCATCGCTCTTATTTCACTCTTGCATCCCAAGTAGTACTACCTAATCCTCAGGGAAAGTTGCTGGTATTCCTTACCTTGAGACATCTAAAAATAAAATTGTATCATTAGTTTAAGAATACTAAACAATCATAGGGAAAGGTTAAGGATACATATCCACATATTACTTAAAGCAAAGACAAGATTGAAATAATAATAAAAGGATAAGTTACATAGCAATTACCTTATAAGACTAGCAAATGTATTACTAATCAATTTCTTAATAATATTCCAATCGCTAAGGTTTTAATTCATAATAAATAGTTTATCTAAAACATGAATATTCTTATAACGAAATAAAAACCCAAATGAAGTCCAAAGTTAGATTTTGGTTGATCAATAAAATAGGACTTGAATATGACTGTATCTTCGAGAAACACGCGAAAAATTACCGTGTGGTTTTTTTTGCAGAAAAGCTAGGTACATACTCCATCTTTTTTTGAACTCTGAGAAAAACATTATATGTTTTGCAATGATGGGAGGAAGCGAATAGAAAATTAGCGCAAATAGAGCTATCAATGAAATAAGTTATAAAAGTGGGTGGAAAGTAAGAAAGGTTTTATATATGTCTGAACTTTACGCACTCTAAGCTATATTTATTACCATATATTTTTACTTGTTTCAGATATTTTTTTCGAGGAAAGAAAACTAATGTTCTGTGTAGTTTATTTCTCCTTTAACTGTATTTCATTAGTCAGTTCACTCGATTTGCATATATCAAGCAATTCTAAATAGAATGAATAAGTTGTTTTATACTCAGACTTTGCTTTTGATATTCATATATTTTTTCAAGTATATTAATCAAAACTGTGCCAAGACATAAGGAAGGAAGGAGTAACATAGCGAAAAAAGATAACCTGAAGCACTAAACATAAATTTGAATACTAAGATAGCATTACTAATATCTTTACCATATTAACAGCTTTTACGATAACCAAATAGTCCTTACTCTAACTCTTCTACTATTCATATTAAGGAGTAAAATTTAGATAGCAATTCTGATATACTCTACACATAAATGTCTATAATTTGAAGTTTTAATTTTAAACAGTATACTATTTCATTTCCTGGTTAATACAAAAATGAATTCAAATAGTCTATGCAAATAGATATTTAAAATAATTGAAATAACAAGTCCAGATAATTCCAGGTTACCCACTTAAATCATATTTAATTAAACCATATTCTTTTTATTGTTTTGTTGGTAAGGTATCTAAATAAAATACACCTCTAAGTAGGAAATATGGTGTAATTAAGCAGTTATATTAAAACTTATTAAGGGTGTCATTTGTTGTTTTTTTTTCTTTTTTCTTGTGCTTTCTTTTCTTAGATAAGTAGGTGAAATTGCAGCATAAACAAGTTTTTGGCTTATCCTGTTTCTTTGGACCTTTAAAGCTTTCCATAACAACGCTTTTTTGTGTACCTAAAAGACTTAAGGCTTCTCCAACTTTTATCGTGGTGCTAGGTAATTTTAAGGCTCCACCGCTTTCCCAGGTATTTTAAAGCTTTGCCAGAGTTACCAGTAATTTTATCAGCAACTGTTTTACCTGTATATGTTCCTATGGCTAAAGCCCCACTTGTAAAGCAGTTTTTCCAAGAACAATTTCAACAGATATTATAAACGGTAAGAATCCACCATTTTGGACAAGCCATTTATACGAAACATCAATTTAACACCCTTTATTATTTCTTTTTTTTATTTTAGTCACTTACCTTTGGCTTAAAAGAAATTTAAAATGTTCTCTGTTATTTTTCTGCTGTTTATATACAGGATTATGAACTTTTTGTTTCGTCTTAAAAGTTTCTTAAATCTTTTTTTTGCAAAGGGGATAGATAAATTTTATACTCAACTCAACTTGCTATTTATTACTGAATTATCTTTTGTGATAAAATTTAATATTATCATTTTAAATTCTACCTTCCTTTGACTCTCTTTTGAGACATTGCATCTGATTTTTTCTCAAGTATATTTTTTAAATATATTTTTAGAAATATCAAACTTTAATGTAATTGCATAAGACCTTTTGAGGTTGCCAATAATTTTGAAAAATTAACAGCCATCTGTCCCATTTTTCGGGTTTGCAACATTTCTAATTCTTTTTCTTACATTCCTATCTTTTCTTGTTACTTTTAAGGTATTTATTAATAATGGTCCTTCGTCATCAACTCCAGTAAATTTTAGGTAAATAATAGATTTTAGTGTACTTGCTAATGTCTTCTGTTAATTTCAGATTGTTTTCAAATATGATCTTAATAGTTTCTTGTTTGAAGTCGTTTAATGTCCAAAGTCATCTGCACCGTCTTCTGTGTTTGCAGTTCTTCTCCTTTAAACAATTACTTCTTCACTTGTTATTTTTATAGTATTTTTTACAGAAATTCAATAACCATCTATTCTGGTGAATATATCATCAGATGACTGATAAATTCCAATCAATCAATTCCAATCCCCACTTAAATAGTGACTCGTAAGAACCTCTTGGTTAAAATCTTCAACCTTGAAATCGTTTAAAATAATTTTCAAACTTTGTAAGATAATAGCATCATTGTATGATTTTGCATCAGCTAAATTTATTACACTCATACCAAATAAATCAAGATTATCATCCTCATCGAAATGTCTACTGTCACTATTATCTTTACTGGTTTTTCTTTCCTAAACTTCAAAATTTATTAATTATTTACACAAATGATGAAATTAATTTCATTCAGTGATTAGCATAGTAGACTAAACGTCAGTTGTATATAAAACACGTCAGTGACTTTTTTACAATGTTATGTCAATGGGAATCGTGTATTTTAGAGACTCCTTATTGGTTTTAAGATCAATAAATACAAAATCACTATTGTTTATAGAACGATTATAAAAGTTGAGAAATTTATCTTTTCAAGCTGGACGCTATCAAGTTGGAGTCTATCAATTTTTCTATAAATTTTTTATTTTCGAAGTGTTTTTGTCGAGATAACTTGTTAAGTAAAATAAAGAAAAAAAATGTGGTGTATATATAATTAAATCGTATCATCAACTAATTCAAAATGGGGACCTACTTCCATTTCTTATACCATAGCAGCTGCAATAGGTAAATCTACTCTATAAAGTGGTGGTGCTGCATTAGGTACTATGCAGGAAAGAAAATTTTGACTGAATCTTCAAACGCTAAAGGCGAGGTTTAACATTACCGGGGACTTCACCAAAAGGTCGTGGTTTACATTTACCTGGTACACTCAAAAAAATTGGATCTGGATCTAAAGTGGTTGTTCAAACTCCCAAAAAACTTAGTAGACCCAAGAAAATACAACTGGAATAGGTATAAGTACCTAAACAGCTTGGAAGACCCAGAAAAGCTGCTGAAGCTGAGATTTCACAATTCAAAGAATTCTCGTTTTCAAAAACCGGAGAACGTCAAACAGAATCAAAAATAATATGACAGTGTTAACGAATATTGATATATTCAATACATGAAGTTATATTTATTATTTTCAAGGTATTTTTCTCATTATAACTTAATAAGCAAAATAAAGGAAAACGAATATGGTGTCTATATAATTATATCGTATAAACAACTAATTTAAAATAGGGGATTATTTTTATTTCTAATACTAATAGCAGCTGCAATAGGTAAATCTGAGCTAACAAGTGGTGCTGCTGCATTAGGTACATATGCTGGAAAGGAAATTTTTGATAAAATTACTGATTCTTCAAACGCTATAGCAAAGATTTAACATTACCGGGGACTTTACCGAAAGGTCGAGGTTTAAAATTACCAGGTACATACAAAAGTGTTGTATCTGGTTCGGAAGGGGTTGTTGAAGCTTCCAAAAATGTCATATACAAAAGATAATACAACTAAAAGTGATTAAAGTACCTGTGCAGCTTGGTAGATCCAGAAAAGTTGCTGAAGCTGAAATTTCACAATTTAAAGAATGCTTGCTTCCAAAGAAAGGAAAACGTCAAAAAGAATCAAAAATCACACGACAACGTTGACAAATATTGATATATGGAATGCATTAAGTGATAATTTTATTTTTGAGGTGTTTTTCTCGAGAGAACTTACTAAGTAAAATGAAAAAAAGAATGTGGTTTCTATATAATTATATCGTATCATCAACTAATTCAAAATGGGGGATTACCTCGGAAGAGGTTGCTAAAGTTTCCAAAAACGTGATACACCCAAGAAACTACAAGTAGAAGTAGTGAAAGCACCTAAACAGCGTGGATGATCCAGAAATATTGCTGAAGCTGACATCTCACAATTCAAAGAATGCTCGCTTTCAAAAACAGGGAACGTCAACAAGAATACAAATCACATGATACCGTTGATAAATATTGTTATATTAAATTAATTAAGTCACATTCCTTATTTTCGAGGTATTTTTCTCAAGATAACTTACTAAGTAAAATAAAGAAAAAACATGTGGTATAATCAATATGACTGTTTGGGATCACCTGAGAAGCACTGGACTCATTATTTCAATGATTCCAACTACTAATTTGTAGAATTTTATGATTATTTTGAATCCTACCCGGAATAAAATAGTGAACTACTTAAAAACTTCAAATAACAAAAATTGCCTATCATTCTACTCAAGTTCAAAATTTTAATGATGTGAATTTTGGTCATTTTTGTGTTTATTATATAAAAGGAAGATTTAAGGGCATGGATCCACAGAATTTGCTTAAAGTTTATTTTCAACTTCGTAGAAGTTTAAATATTATGGAAATATTAGTAATGCTTTCTTACTATCCAATATTATAGTTTGTGCATCAGATTTAACTGCTATTGCTATGTTGCCCCTTGCTTGTTTAAATTTTGGGACAGTTCTGATTGACATACTTGAAAAATATCTAAGAATAGCAGAAATAAAGGCTGAGCATAAGACTGCCTATTCATTCAATTTAAAATTGCTTGCCATGCATAAATCATTTAATTTGATTAATGAGAAAATAAATTACGAATAACATTACAGTTGTTCTACGAAACATATGTTTATGTTTCATACATAGATACAGTATATTGTATGTATTCATACATACACTTAATGTATGAAATAAGTAAAAATTAAATTCTTATAAATAATGCGTAAAGTCTGTAAATATTAAAACATATATAAAACCCTTCTTACTTTCCACCCACTAATATTTCTTGTTCATTAATCGCTCTATTTGTTCTAATTTTCCATTCGGTTATCTTATCAATATAAAAGGCATATAGCTTCTTTTTACAGTTAGAAGAAAATGGCGTACGTAGCTTCTTTCTCTGCACAAAAAAAGAAAAAAAGCGATTTCTCGCGAGTTTCTAAAGATTCTTATACTCATTATATGCGTATTCAATTTAAAAATCTAACTAAAGAAGTTCGCCTGATTTTTGATTTCGTTATAGGAATATTCAAGTCGAAGCTAAGCTATTATTATTAATCAAAACTTTAGTGATTGCAATAGTATTAAAAAATTTAATTGTTTTATTTGCTAGTTTTATAAACAAATGACTAGGTAACCTACCCTTTTACTATTATTTTCGTTCTCTCCGTGTTTTAAGTAATATGTTGAGTTACCACAAACTTTCCCTATGATTGTTCAGTATGCTTACACTAATGATACTATTTTAATTGTAGCTGTCTCATGGTAAGAGAATACCAGCTAAGTTCCCTAAGGACTATTTAGTGCCAATTGGGATGCTAGATTCAAGTGAGAGGGATATGTTTCTTGGAATATGGAAGAAATTGTCTTTGGAAAACAAAGCCAATTAAGTACATATAATTGAAGATCTGCTAGCAGTAACAGTATTGCCAATTCTTTATCGTTACTTGCAAATATGAAAGCTATTTTGAAAGTTCTTGGAAAATAATGTGCTTTCAAGTTTGATGAAGATGTGTTCTATGTATTATCCTTGAGAGAAGACAATTTTGTGCAACTTCAATATTTAGCTGTTTTCTGCTATGCTAAGAAAGGATAGTTATTGAATTAATTAAAAATAACATATGAACAAAACTTGTTATAGTAAAAGTGAGTTTAATGAGCATTTTCTGAAGATATATGATTTGTGATTCAGATATCCGATCTTACATTATATTATTTCATTTAATTAAATAATATCCAAGACAGACATTCTCTGGAGACAACCCTACGACTCTAGTTAAAAATGAGAAACCTCTGATTAATGGTTTAGCAAATGACAGGGAATTTACAGAATAAACGAAAATTATGAATCCTTTAAAAATGTCTGAAAATATTGAGGTTGGTGTTGTGCTTTTTTAACAACTTTTCTAATAATTGTGTTACTCCTACAAAAATAAAACCTATGTAAACCCTTTTGATTTTTAATAATTCTTGGGAAGACAGCAAAAGGTGATTAAAAGCTAACGTAAAGATAGTAAAAAACATTTCCAATTCAGAAATTATATTTTTTAAAAATAATTTATTAATAAAAAGAAATACTTTTAAGCGGAATGAAAATGGAAAATAAAAATAATAAAACTAATAGGAAAAAAGATTTAAACACTGGAATGGAAAACACGATTACAGAAATGAAATATGATACAACTATATATTGAAGAAACTCATTATCGTTATTGATTTTAAATGTGAAATGTTTGGTCCATTTGCACATAAGCGTTTTGATTCTAAAGAAGCTGATCTTGAAATGAAATTAAAAGAAATAGATAACGTACGATTTTAAAGGCTTATAAGAAATAAAGATAAAATGAATTATTTAGATTTTGATATCGTACTATCAAGTAAATATTTAATTATTACATTTATTGGTAGAATAGAAGAAAATGGAATATTACTTAACTCTTATTTCGAGAAATAATCACATCTTTTTTTCACAAGACCCTCAAGCTTCCGTTACGATCTTCAAGCTCAGGATAGAAAATTATAAAAATGTCAGAAATATTAATTTAGATTGATGTGAATTCATTTGAACAGGGGGGTAAATTGATAAGGTGATCTAGGTGGGGCTTAGAACTCGTATTCACATTGTGAAAAGTATAAAAATAAGACCAAAGTTGATTTCCATGGACTTGTTTTCATGTTGAATGTACGGGTAGAAAATGTTCAGCGTGTGCAACAATTGATATTAAAATGATGTAAAATGGAATGAAAATGATTGTAAATTGAATGAATAAGTTAGGTGGTCCAGAAACCCCATTTTCTGGACTACTTTTTCTGTATAAAAAAGGAGGTTGAAGTTATTACTCGTTTTTGAATAACACTTTAAAAACCTATCGATGTTGATTCAACAACAAAATATGAGTCTATTCGAGAAAAAATCTTAATGTTTCAGAATTATCTAATTTTAGCTTGATACAAAACATCTAGATTCTTAAATCCTTCTATCTCCGTTGATTTTGAATTAAAATTGCACAGATGTGGGCATCAAGCCATGGCTTATTGTAAAAAAAAGTGAAAACAGATAGTACGACTGATGGAGAGGTGAATCTGGCATTAACCACCCTTATTAGTATTGTATAAATATGATGTTAGTTCATTTGTTAATAGATAAGTCCATGCTCCATTCAGGCTTTATTCCTAGGGCAGAAAAACTAAGGTAGATTGGTAGAAATGTTTGTGTTCAAACTTATACAAGAATAAATAAATAAGAAAAATTTAAATTTAAGAGTACTATTTTTACTTGTGATATTTTCGCTTCGACCCCTATATATCAGGAATTTATCAATTACGTAGTTAAAAAGTGTGATATATTATCATCAACCAATTTCAGAAAGAAACATCTTTTAATATTTAGGTAATAATTATTTATTATAAATTAAGCTGCTACCTCTTTTAATCTATTGCAGAGCTAAGAAAGACATAATACTCTGTGTGAAAATTGGGAATAACATCATTATAATGAAGTTTCACTTATATACGTCCTCATTAAACTGCTTGATACTTTTACAGGTTTTCAGCTTTTTTAAAAACTGATAAAATCTAGACTGTATTACCACAAATTGAAATTATCCTGTGGACGCTCCATTACCCTATCTATTGCCCCGCCCCCTTGACATAAATCCCTAACTACGCCCATGGTTAATAGTTAGTGCTACTTTTTGACACTCTTAGTTACAGTCTTTGTTATAGACTACATAGAATAGACAGAATGCATGCCATTATACTAGACTGCATAGACCAGAAAATTAGCCTTTGTCAGTTAGCAAAAGATAATTAATACTTACAGGGAAACCTGGATACGGTTTCTCCAATTTTAGTTCCTTTATTTTCCTCTCTAAACTGTTTAAAAACTTGTCTGTACATGGGAGCCTGATCATGAGCAATCGCAAAAATCTGACTAGCTTTCATTTTGTTGAATTCCTTGTATAACTCATCGAAGGGACATTTAAATTCCAAATCAGATCTAGCAGAACAACTTTCTTGTGCGTAAATATTTTTGGATAGTGAGCTCGAATATGTAAGGTAACATCATAATATCTGCTGTTTCTACTACTCGAAGTATATTTTCGTGATAAGGCAATCTCTTTTTCAAAAGTTCTTATAATGTTGTCAAGAGAAATGAATTCATATGTTATCTAAAAGGAAACATAGTCAGATTCTTATTAATGGTATCTGAGCAAACAAACTAAACAATCAAAAATAATTAAAACTATCATTAAAATTGAATGATGAATCTGGCGTAAAATTCATTCCATGATATAGACTATAAAACCGCTGTTAGATTGTTCAACAGTTTGAAATTGTTTCAGTTTCACTCTATGAAAATTTTGGCGTTAATAAAAAGTTGTTTGCTACTAACAAAATAAAAAAATAAAATAATATAAAATTTAAAGCTTAAAAAAATGTCCCCTTTTTTAGGCTAATTTAAGCAGAAGTCCAAACAGAATACAGCCTGAATATGAATATTATATGTAATTAAAAGAACGACAGATTCAACTCTATTGAAAATTCTCATTATAATAAAAACTGAAATTTATAGTGCCTTTTAGAGTGTGAAAAATGATTACTCCTTTTTGCTGACTTCCTCCTAAAGACATTAAATCAACATTTTTCTATGTAGATTTTGCTTATAACACTTTTAAAGGTCAAATAACTATGCCTCTACGCATAACTTCCTGCAGTCCCTGGGGCAGAGTTTGTTAGCTATGAAAATTATACACTGTTTGCATATAACTTTTGTTGTTTGGAAAGGGAAACACGCTTGGGCCTGCGCCCTCAGAAGACATAGGGAATTAAGGTATAACTTTTGGAAGTGTTGAAAAGCACGTTTGGTAGAATTGAAAACAAATGTTCATACTGATTGCAAAAATGCCGTATCAAGCAATATATAGGATATAACTGAGAGCATTATGTTGAAGCTTTCAGGGTAAATTGAGGGGAAAGGGAGAAGTGATTAGAGCGAAAAAACTCATCATTCTTCTATGATCACCCCGATATGCCTACAAAATTTTAAGATAGCCTTTTTATTCAGAATGTCTCGGTTTTCACATTACCCCCCATAGCCTCTGGGACATTGGCTGGAGTTTTTGTGATTTATCCGTTTTTTCATATAGGATTTATTACTGGAAACTTATAAGTTTGATAGTGGTTGGGTCTAAAAAGGTTAAGGATACTAAAATGAAACCTTCGGAGATGTCGAAGGGGGTGTCAATGGATACATCGGAAATATGCCACGAACGCCAAAGGTTTTAAGTTTATTCCCTCATGGCTATTACAATTATTGTGACACAAGCTGTTGCTTCATTTGCTGCAACTCTGAAAGTTTGTGACTGTGACTAATAGAGACTGCAACTGGAACTACCTTTTTCTTTTACTACAACCAATTTTGACTGTGAAAACTTGCAACCGTGACCACTTGTGATGCCTCTACTGGAAACTGTGACTAGCTTTGGCTACGACACCAAATCCTTACAGTGGTTAATGCTCGTGACTCCTGTTGGCAATAGTAAGAAAAGTTCCCGTGATTGCAAAAAATTGCAGCGCTGAGTACTCGTGACTACTACTACTTGTCTTTGTGACTACCGTCTATTACAGTGATTGTTACTATGTTCTATTGGAGAAATCGAATAAATCAAAGGATCCTTGCATCATGGTGCTGAAAAGGCCGTGTTTTGCAATTTCAAAAGAGCTGATTAGGGTATTCTGCTGAAACTTATGGAGAATATTTAAGGGGATATTACACTAAATCCAAACA
>NC_088868.1:6363106-6387548 GCF_032884065.1 Artemia franciscana
GGGGGTTCCCAATGGACGTCACGGCAAAGTCGAAACTAATATTTTCTATTTCTACGGATTCATATAAATAAGGGGGAGGTTTATTAGGATTCGAAGGGATATAGGGAATTTTCTCTTTCTCGAAATGAGGGTGACCTAAGTTTATATCTACAGATATAATGGTATTATCACTTTCTGTTTCAATTGAGACATGGGATAAACCATTTTCAGACTCAATATCAAATTCTTTATTTTGGATTAGCTTACAGTGATAAATGTAATAGGCTGCACACGCTAAACCGTTACCACAAGCTGATTTTCTGCCATCTGGATTATACATATCCATGGTTGGATAATTTTGTTCATTGACATCAATAATCAAAAGACCTTCTGCCCCTGCTCCGAAATGCTTGTTGCACATATTTGTACTAAGTCCAGCTATGTTCACACATAAGGGTAAATTCTTTTTTTCAAGTATAATAAAATGATTTCCCAGTGCTTGCATTTTACTGAAAATAATAGACATTACCGGGATTTTTCAGGATTTAGACCACAAAATCTCACGAATGAAAAATTTAAATCCTGATGAAACTAGAAAGCACAAAAACTGTCCAAAAGAAAATATTAAGAGAAATTTACATACAAATTTGCTACAAAAAAAAAATGATTCAAGAACAATTATATTCAATCTTTGGCCTATTCTATTATTCAGTTAGTATTAACTAAAACACTTTTAACAGGCCAAAATCTTAACTGAAAATATGGATACACTTACTCTAACAAATTCGACAATTCCAAATAGATTACTCAGCAAGTAGTTATGAATCAAATTTAGATAGCAAATACCTTTACCACTACTTTATTTCACCAAGTACATAATTCGCTGCGAAGAGGGTCGAAAAAAAAAACAACGAAAGTTTTGGAAGATACGGACACGTTCCAAAAGGGGTTTTAAGACACTTAAATAATAAAGCCAGGCCAAGTGAACATGAGTCTAGATTTTACGACGCAAGTAGTATATTGGAGATTATTAGTCGTCCCAGAAAGGCTTTTTTCTTTTATATCTTTATTCCCGTTAGCCCTTCTTCTTTTCCATCTTCTTCTGTTGGCAAAAACATCTACATAGGAACGGATCTACTGAAATAAAAAAGATTTGTAAGACAGGGCTGCTAAAAGCATGAGAATACAGAGCAGAGGGAAATAGCAGAGGAGGTGCTTGTATAAGAATTATTTGAATGATACGTCATTTAAAATAAGGAAAATGTAAAATAAAGTGCCAAAAGTATTAAAAGATGAACTAAGGAGGTTTGAAATCAAGGCGGGGGTCACTAGCCAAAGTTTTTTAGAGAGAGCGAGGGATTTTTCCAGTTGGCTGGTCGTTTTCACCGACTTTTCTCTGTTTTGAGATAGAAAACTTGAGAGCATAGTTCAGACCGAAGAATCGTATAGCCTAAAGAAGAGTAGCCCCTTTGTTTACCTTCTCGGTGGCTGGTATTAACCCAGGGAAACACCCAACCGCAAAACAAAACCGCGGAAATACCCCTTGGAAAAAAAACCACTGCCGAAAATACTTCCCCGGAAAATAACCCCCAGAAACTACCCCCCTGCGGAAAATGCCTCCCCACGGAAAATGCCCCATGAAAAATACCCCGGAAAATACCCCTGCAGAAAATATCTCCCGTGGAATATACTCCCCACGGACAATACCCCCGCGGTTTTTTTTTTTCTGCAAGGGGAAGAAATTTAGTTCTTTTGTATGCGCCATTCACTCATTCAAGCCGCTCACCGGTTACTTCGGTAGTTTCTTCTAGCTTAGTGAGAGACAAGACTAAGACATTGATGAATGTAATAATTTCAGTTTGCTTTAAGGTTTGATATTGTTCTTTACTTTCAATTAAAAAACTTTTTTTAGTTTAATTACTTACATATAGTATTTGTTAACTGGAAACGTAAGTTTTTTAAAGAAAAATAAAGAGCCTCATTAAAACAAAAATGAGGAGAAATAAAGTCAATTAATCTTTAAAGTAAAAACTATAGAGTTTATTAGAAAAAAATAAAAAGATATAAAATATTTTATATGTGAAAAAGACTATGGCAATAAAAATTAAACGGAAATAAATAAACGGCAAACAGCATCGTTAAGCCAAAATGAGTAAAAATAAATTCAAATAATTTTCCAAGCGTAAAACTACCACAAATCACCATAAATATATGAATTAAACCCAGAACGAACAGAATTAGAATAGATAAATGAAGAAAACTCTAAACCACCAAGAATTAAAATGAGCAAAACTGACAATCCCGTCATCCCCTCAAGACCAGAACATAATTTGCTCTTTACCGAAAAAGCTACATTTTATTTTTTCTTTACTTATTGACTTTAACAAATAAAGAACCCAAATCTAACAGAAATTACAATTGATAATCTAATCAAACTCAAAACGAGCAAACGTTAAAAGGATTATGGTGGACAACACTCGAATCTTCTCAAGACTATAAATAAATTTTCACCTTACTAAAAAAAAAAAATAATAATAATAACTGTGCATTGTCGTGTATCAACCGTGTATAATAAGTAACCGTGTAATAATCGTGTAGTTGTTATTATGGATAGCATCAAGTAGGCTGTTCCTAGGGCTCTGAAGATACCGTAGAGTTTTTTTTTCGCAGCGAACAATTTTTATTTATCAAGAATTACTAATTGCCTTTAGTAACAAGGAGGTAGATGCCTAGAATATTGTTTAAGTTGTAACTTCTCTTTGGCTATTGAACTGGCTTTTTGCCACTGCTGTTTTTAATGCCCGGATTTGCCTCTCTTTCTGATCTTCATTGGGAGAGGATATATAAGATGGCGCATCTCCCCCTGAGATTTGTGTTTGTAATCACAAGATTGAAAAAATCACTATTACAAGCTCTGAAGGACCGAATTTGGACTACTGAGTCGGAAATATACTAAGGGAGCAAAAGAAAAGGAAAACTGAAAAAGAATGCCAAAACAGCAGCAAAACACTTATTTTCAAGTCAATAATTTATCTGTAAAATGCCAATTAAAAGTTAAAAATAAAAAAAATAATCAAACTAAACTTTAAAAAAATTAAGGTAAATACATATCAAAATAAATTAAAAGGGACACTAAAAAAGGAAGGGGTGTCAAAACAAGCGAATAAATATAGAAAACGAAAATTAAAAGAGAGAAAATACATATTCAGAACGTAAAAAAGACACTTATCAGAAGAGAAAGGGGATAAAAATAAGCGGATAAATACAAAAACCTAGGCAGAGCAACCATCCAATTAAAAAAGGAGAAACTAATGGGAGATTTTGTTCATTTTTTCAATAATGAGGGAGGTAAAAGCTTTTTATATTTATTGGTAAAGCAGCGAATGGGGGACAAAAATGGGAATTGGCTCAAAACAGCTTAAAGTCGCCGTAAAAATTGAAGGGTAGTGACGGTTGGGGGGGAATAATTCCCTTGCGACGGGTTCGTTATTGTATTATACGCCAAACAGAACCAAAGCGTAATTCTCCTTTGCTAAAGGGTTTCCAACCTTTCTCTTTGTAGAAGCAAAGATATGACGCCTTGCCTTTTTTAAATTAAATAAAAATAAAAAAAAGTTTTTTTAACTGAAAGTAAGGAGCGACATTAAAACTTAAAACGACAGAAATTGCTTCGTATTTGGAAGGGGCTGCTTCCTCATCAACGCCCTGCTCTTTACGCTAAAGTTTGACTCTTTCTCTCAACTCTACTTTAACAGTAAAAAAGTGCTCCCTTCATGGAAATTTTCTTCCCCAATGACACATTCCTCGATGGAAAGCTCCCACAACATATCCCCCTCTTCTCAACCCCTCCCCCAAACCAAAATATCCCCCTTGAAACGTCTGTACACTTCCCCATAACCATTACTATATGTAACCACTGGTCAAAGTTTGTAACTTGTAGACTGTGGGGGAGTAAGTCGTCCCCAAAGATATAGTTATAAGGTTTATCGACTACGCTGAATAAAATGGCTATCTCAGAATTTTGATCCGGTGACTTTAGGAAAAAAAATTAGCTTGGGAGGGGGCCTAGGTACCCCCCAATTTTTTCGGTCACTTAAAAAGGGCACTAGAACTTTTAATTTCATTAGAATGAGACCTCTCGCAACATTCTAGGACCACTGGGTCGATACGATCACCTTGGGGAAAAAACAAAAACAAACCAATAAACACGCATCCGTGATCTGCCTTCTGGCAAAACATTCCACATTTTTGTATACAGGAGCTTGAAACTTCTACAATAGGGTTCTCTCATACGTTGAATCTGATGGTGTGCTTTTCGTTAAGATTCTATGACTTTTAGGGGGTGTTTTCCCCTATTTTCTAAAATAAGCAAATTTTCTCAGGCTCGTAACTTTTGATGAGTATAACTAAACTTGCTGAAACTTATATATTTAAAATCAGCATTAAAATGAAATTCTTTTGATGTAGCTATTGGTATGAAAATTCTATTTTTTAGAATTTTGGTTACTATTGAGCCGGGTCACTTCTTACTACAGTTCGTTACCACGAACTGTTTGATTATTTGTAAGACGCTTTTGTTGGATAAGTTCAAATTTTTTTTCGGACTCTTCACGGGGGATACCTTGGTGCCAATCTGGACAAGTATATTCTAAATATGGGCGGAAAAATTAAGTATAAACCATTTAAAAATGGGAAGTGCGTTGCTAAAGCTATTTATAATAGGCGAATTAGCTTAATAGATAATATCTCTAACATGAATATCCCACTCTAAATTAGAAGAAATTGTTACGCCAAGTAATTTAAAGGAGGTTACAGAAATTTCAGGAGTAATAGGGTATGAAAACTGGTAGTAGATTTAAAGAAACAAATTGACATTATCATGGACTTAGAGGTGTTCACTCTTATGTCCCAGTCCGAGGTATCATCTCCAATTTCGTTGAGGATGTTTGTAGCACTGCTTGTTAAATTTCTAAAGCAAGTTTCAACAAATGTTAGGTCATTGACAAATTTCCAACCGTCAGGCAAGTCCTTAGTGAAGCTATTAATCATAACTAAAAAGAGGGTGACCTAGGAGAGTAACTTAGACCATTTCGTTAGGGACAGGGAGGCCTGAGGTTAGTAAGAGGTAGGAATTTTTCCTCTAGCCAATCTTCAAGCAATCATTCATATAGTTCCGAGAATGTAGAAGTAAGATGAATGGGAATGAAGGCCAAGAAGTAAGATATTGGCACAATATCTGGGGCCTTCCCCAGGGCGGTTGTGTGTATTTATAGTTTTTGTAATTTAGTAGTTAATAAAGAGAGTTCACATTCAAAAAAAAAATGGTAAGATCCATATGTAATTGAGAAAGAATGCTTAAAATTTGAAGAGGAGGATAAGAGTAAGAAAAGATGATAACTCCCATCCAATGGGGGTAAAGCTGAGGGGAAACGGTAAAATTATTCATATTAGTCAAAATGACATCTAGAGAGGTATTTCCCCTAGTAGTTGGTATTTTAACCATTGCTTATCTTTAACAGAAAAGCAAATTGAATCCATCTTAAGGTAAAATTCTCTATTACCAGTTCAAAATATTTTACACTCTTTTAATGAAATGCCGAAAAGGTCAGATGAAGATCAGGGCTCAACAGCAGCTCGCTGTTCCCGACAATGTGTTTTATTGTGAGTCCTTTGATTAATAAGTAACTAATATTTCGTCAACACTAAGATTTTACCAGAACTGTTCGGTAACCTTTTCACCAACCTGACCAGACACTGATTTGATTTTGATAATCTTCTTGAGAGAACGGAACAGGATCATTTTCTGGTAGGAATAATTGCTGATAAATTAGTAATTAATGCTGAGTTAACGTCAAAATGATTTGGATCCTTCTTACTTAGTCGAACGAGAAGAAGGATATACCATTCGCGGATCCATTGGGACCCCGCTCTCCTCCTGGGTTATTTTCTGGTGCCCTTATTTTTTTATTTTCTCATTTTTTTTTTTATAAATTGGTCAATTTGGTCAATTATTAGTGCCCTTGTATAATTGCCCACCCCCACACGATTTTGCTTATTAACACGTTTGTCAAATTGAGCTTCCCAATTTTGCTCTATATCTACCCCTGGAATATTAGGATCCCCCCTGGAGAATCCTGAATTTTCTGACACATTTAGAGTACTCAATTGGTTTGGAATTTCTAGGATCGACGGTGTGGGCAACAGATTAGAAGAAAATTCAGATATATGAGAAGCGGTGTATTTTTTCAAAATCCTGAAGGGAGGAGGGTTCAATATGAGCCAACTGTCACAAATCAGTTAAAAATCACAGTGAAAACCGGAAAATAAGCCATATAGTGCCATAAAGGTAAATATATAATAAAGAAAATAAATCTGTTTATGTGGATGTGGAGTTATGTAGGCTTATCATGGTTTTGACAAAATATTTGAAGAAACTACTTTTCAGATAAGAGAGGGGGCCAAACATGGGTCTGGGGGGATAGGAAAAGGAGAAGTCTAGGACGGGAATTTTTCCCCCCTACCTCTTAGAAAATTACGCTCCTGTATATGAGCAAGGATTCATATAAACTTTTTTTTATTCCAAAATTTTTTTTTGGTTTCAGATTTTCAAATTTGACCATGGGTTATTTGATCTGACATTCATAGTTTTTAACAAAGGGGCCAAGACCTTTTGGAAAAATGTCAATTCGACATGTTCCATCCTATGTAGTTGGAATTGGGAAAAATTCCGTTTGAACTGACATATCTCAGGAGGTGGGGTTAGATTTAGCGTTGAAGTTGCTAAGAGTGGGAGGGGGTCAACGAAAACTGAAACGCTGCTCTCATTTTGACATGATACTGCCTGAGAAGCAAACGCTTCTTCATGATGGAGGTTGGAGGAAGTTAAAATCATTCTATGGGAAAGGAGGGTCAGCAGATATTCGGCATTAATCTCCTTGAGGATACTGAGTATCTTGACTCTTGAATTTTTGCATCGGGGATGTGATATGAAAGTAAAAAAGGTGACTTTAAACGATTTACCTGCATACTAAAATTATCCACAGAGGAACACTTTGAATCCCACCATTTTCATTCCAGTTAGTAGCATCAATTCTAAGACACTTTTCACCTCATGCATGAAAAGAAAATTGCACCCTCCACAATTGATTGAATTATCGAACGTTCTTAATCTGCATTCAGGATAGACTGTACTCTGATTTGTCACAAGGTATTTACAGTTAGATTGTCAAATGAACACTGATAAGCACCTCTTTGGTCTTTATACATATGCACCTCTTTGCTTACACCTAAGACTTTTATAAGTTTTTCGGTATTAACAAACAGCTAATTTTATTCCTTTGGCTGCTCTTGTGACAGCTTGATCGGCAGCTGAAATCCATTTTTGTCAAAAACGGTTTTCAAAAAGTAAAAAACGATTTTTGTTAAAAATGGTATTGAACTATTTACAAGAAAAATCCTAGTATTTTCATGCACCCCAAGGCTTTATTTTTTCCTCGACTCAATCTTAAACTCGATATATCCCTTTTATCAATCTGTTCTTTTGCACTTGAGATCATTCATCCAGCTCTAGCTGTTTACGAAATATAAAAACGATATGTAGGTCCCACGGCTGGGCATTGATCTTTTAATTGTCCACAGCTCATAATCTAGCAACCACCAAACCTGTTATAAAGCGTGACTGCAACCTTGCCACCTTGCGAGTAAGTAGTACTAGTTGGTACTGAATGAGGTTTTCAACCATTATTTCAAGTCAGAAATACCACTGTATTTACCCACTGAGATCAGAATATCGGAAGATACCATGTCAGTATTTTAATTTTTAATTTTTTTTTTATTTAACCAAAGAGAAATTTGTGACACCATCAGTATATTTTTTTGCTTGCACAAAGCTGGGTGTGAGTGTTTAAAATCGTCGAATTTATCGCCAGTGGTATCAAGCGTATCAGGGACCGGACCAGATTAAATTAGAAATAGTCGTTTTCTCGATTTGACCATCTGGGGGGGGGAGTAGGGGGCCGGTTAATTCGCAAAAAATAGAAAAAATGAAGTATTTTTAACTTATGAGCGGGTGATTGGATCTTAATGAAATTTGATGTTTGGAATGATATTGTGTCTCAGAGCTCTTATTTTAAATCCCGACCGGATCTGATGACATTGGGGGAGTTGGGGGGGGGGAACCTAAAATCTTGGAAAACACTTAGAGTGGAGGGATCGGGATGAAACTTGATGGGAAAAATAAGCGCAAGTCCCAGATACATGATTGACATAATCGGAACTGATTCGCTCTCTTTGGGGTAGTTGGGGGGGGGGGGGAAAATTCTTAAAAATTAGAAAAAATGAGGTATTTTCAACTTACGAACGGGTGATCGGATCTCAATTAAATTTGATGTTTAGAAGGATATCGTGTCTTAGAGCTCTTATTTTAAATCCCAACCGGATCTGGTGGCGGGGGCGGGGAGTTGGGAGGGGAAAACCTAAAACTTGGAAAACACTTAGTGGAGGGATCGAGATGAAACATGGTGGGAAAAATAAACTCAAGTCCTAGATAGATGATTGACATAAACGGAAAGGATCCGCTCTCTTTGGGGTAGTTGGGGGGGGGGGGTTAATTCTGAAAAATTAGAAAAAATGAGGTATTTTTAACTTACGAACGGGTGATTGGATCTCCATGAAACTTGATATTTAGAAGGATATCGTGTCTCCAAGCTCTTATTTTAAATCCTAACCGGATCTGGTGATATTGGGGGAAGTTTGGGGTGGGGAAACCTAAAATGATGGAAAACGCTTAGATTGGAGGGATTGGGATGAAACTTGGTTGGAAAAATAAGCAGAAGTCTTGCATACGTGATTAACATAATTGGAACGGATCCGCTCGATTGCGGGGGGGGGGGGGTAATTCTGAAAAATAAGAAAAAATGACGTATTTTTGACTTACGAGGGAGTGATCGGATCTTCATGAAACGTCATATTTAGAAGGACCTCGTAACTCAGATATTTTATTTTAAATCTCAACCGGATCAAGCGTAATTGGGGGGGGGGGCAGTTGGGGGGACCGGAAATCTTAGAAAATACTTAAAGCGGTGAGATCAGGATGAAACTGGATGGGAAGAATAGAAACCTGTCTAAGATACGTGACTGACATAACTGGACCGGATCTGCTCTCTTTGGTGAATTGGGGGGGCCTAATTTTGAAAATTGAGGTATTTGTAACTTACGAAAGGGTGACCAGATCTTAATGAAATTTGATATTTAGAAGGATCTTGTGCTTTAAAGTTCTAATTTCAAATTCCGACCAGATCCCGTGACATTCGGGGGAGTTGGAGCGGGAAACCGGAATTCTTGGAAAACATGAAAATTGGGGTATTTATATCTTACGAATAGATGATTGGATCGTAATGAAATTTGATTTTTAGAAGGAATTCATGTCTCAGAGCTCTTATTTCAAATCCCGACCAGATCTTTTGACGTTGGGGGGAGTTGGAGGGGGAAATCTTGGAAAAACACTTGGAGTGGAGAAATCGGGATGAAGCTTGGTGGGTAGAATAAACAAATGTCCTTGATACGTGATTGACAGAATCGTACTGGATTCGCTCTCTTTGGAGGATTTTGGGGGAGGGGTTCAGTGATTTAGCGAGTTCGGTGCTTCTGGACGTGCTAGGGCGATGAAAATTGGTAGGTGTGTCAGGGAGCTGCACAATTTGACTTGATAAAGTCGTTTTCCCAGATTCGACCATCTGGGGGGAAAAAGGGAGAGGAAAAATTAGAAAAAATTAGGTTTTTATAACATACGAGTGAGTGATCGGATCTTAATGAATTTTGATATTTAGAAGGACTTTGTGACTCAGAGCTCTTATTGTAAATCTTGACCGGCATTAATCCTCTTATTTTCCTTTTTAAATCAATCTATTGATTCATAGAATTTTGTTAGAGCTCATACCATATGATCTCTTGGCTCTTAGCTCTTCTCACCTCGTCACAAGTGCCATATGAGCTCTTAGCTCTTGTTTTTTCGGTATTTTAAAGATTTTGTTGATTCGAGAATTAACGTGTGTTTCCATAAATATTTAAAGAAGAAAGCATAAGGGGAAAGTCAATATAACCTAGAATTTCGACAAAAGAAACAAATCTAACAATAGCAAAATTTTTGTTTTATTATTTCAGAACTACTGTAAGACGACCCCGCTTTTCACAAATGAAAAGGTTCACAAATTTCATTGCTCCCGGTTTTTGCAGCCTGTATTATAAACAGTGATGCCACCTTCACAGGTTTCCTGTGAAATGTCACACACGTACGGATGAGTGTTGTAGACAAGAGGTCTTTTTTCAAAGTGCTCATAAGAAAGATTAGTAAAACATCCCCCCTCCCTTTCTCCTCTGCCTATTTTAATTTTGACTTGATTAACTTATTCAATATATGTCTGCTCTAGGTCTCACCATTAGTCGTAGTCTTATTAGTAAGACTGTATCGACAAATAAAAGTTCAAGTACGGATAAAATGTTTTTAATGGACAGTGATAAATTTCCCAAAAAACATAGGTACGAACGCTCCTCGTCCATCCTAATCTTTTCAAAGTCTCCCACTTAACACCCTATCAAAAAGTTCCTATTTCACTTAAGATTTTCCTTATAACATACTCCCACCTCATTTAGGGACGACCTGCTCTTTGTTTGGTTCAAGACGGTTGGTGAACAAAGACAATCTTTGGTAATCTACCATCCTTCATCCGCAGCTCCTTGTGCATCCCAAACTTACTCAAAGCATCTCTCTTTACACCCTAACAAGAAGGCTCTGTTTCTTTAAAAAAAAAATTCCTTACATCATCCCACCCCATTCGGAGACGACCTGCTTTACGTTTGATTTAAGACAGTTGGCGGACAAGGGCAATCTTTGACAATTTGCCATCCTTCATCCACAAAACGTATCCTGGCTATCTTATCCTTTCTCTCATTATAGCAGGGGAAAGCAGGATGGAACTCTATTTTTTGTACAGCTTACTGATTGAGATATGATCAACCGGTCGGGTTCTACTCTTTCTAACATTTTTCAGTTGTGAAGAGGTTCTGGGTGTTTATACTAGTATTACTACTGATAACAGTTGCAGCATAAGTGACCAAGATATCTAGTATTTTTTGGGAAATTTATCACTGTCTATTAAAAGGATTGTAACCCTTTTTAAACTTTTATTTATCGTCATAGAAAGACACTGATGTATTCGAAATTATCTTAGACTTTATTCATTATTAAATGAAAAAACTCGTTTTTTTAACTGAAAGTAAGGAGCGACATTAAAACTTAAAACGAACAGAAATTACTCCGTGTCCTCCCGGGCTGTTCCCTTCTCAATACCCCGCTCTTTACGCTAAAGTTTGACCCTTTCCTCAATTCTACTTTGTTAAGCAGTAAAAATGTTTAGCGTAAAGAGCGAGGTGTTGATAAGGGAACAGCCCCTTTCACACACGGAGTAATTTCTGTTCGTTTTAAGTTTTAATGTCACTCCTTACTTTCAGTTAAAAAAAAGTAGTTTTTTTTTATTTCTGAACGTTTTTGAATTAATGCATGCCTGATTTTGGCTCTCCGCATATAAATTATTTAAATAAATTTTTTTTTTTGGCTCAATGGCTTTCTCTTAGTTCTGATCAGACGGTTCTGAAACAAAGGGGTGGGGGAGGAGGCCTAGTTACCCTCTAATTTTTCAGTTACTTAAAAAGGCAACTGAAACTTTTTAATTTTTAACAAACGTTTTTATTAGTAAAAAATATACGTAACTTAAGAATTAACTTAAGTAACAAACTTCTATATTCATATGTTTTTGTTATGTATATGAGGGGGTTTGTCCCCTCGTTAATACCTCGCTCTTTACACTAAAGCTTAAATTTTGTCCCAATTCTTTAAGAATGACCCCAGAATCAGAAAGGCCGTAGAATAGTTGAAATTGCTAAAAATACTTTAGCATAGGGAGCGAGGTATCTAGGAGGAGAAGAACCCATCATATGAGTAATGATATCTGTTCGTTTTAAGTTTTAATGCTGCTCCTTACTTTCAGTTGAAAATTTTTTACATATTTATTTTTTCATTTTTTTATAATAATGCTAGAAAATCCTGCCCCCCCCCCGCCCTTCAATGAATTTCTCCTCCCCTGAAACATGTTCCTCCATGGAAAGATCCTCTCACATAGCTCCCTCCCCTCAACACCCCCCACCAACCAAAAAAATCCCCCTGAAAACATCTGTACACTTCCCAATAACCGTAACTGTATGTTATGTAACACTGGTCAAAGTTTGTAACTTGCAGCCCCTCCTCGGTGACTCTGAGGGAGTAAGTCATTCCCAAAGACATAATTGTTATGTTTTTCGACTATGCTGAACAAAATAGGTATCTCAAAATTTTGATCCGTCGACTTTGAGAAAAAATTAGTGTGGGAGGGGGCCTAGGTACCCTCCAATCTTTTTTTTCTCTTGAAAAGGGCTCTAGAACTTTTCATTTCCGTCAGAATGAGCCCTCTTGCGACATTCTATGACCACTTGGTCAATACGATGACCCCTGAAAAAAACAAAAAAAAAACTAATAAACACGCACCCGTGATCAGTCTTCTGGCAAAAAATACGAAGTTCCGCCTTTTTGTAGATAAGAGCTTGAAACTTGTACAACATGGTTCTCTGATACGTTGAATGCGATGGTATAATTTTCGTTAAGATTCTATGACTTAGGGGGTGTTTCTCCCTATTTTCCAAAATAAGGAAAATTTTCGCAGGTTCGTACCTTTTGATGAGCATGACTAAATTCGATGAAACTTATATATTTAAAATCAACTTAAAAATCCGATTCTTTTAATGTATCTTTTAGTATCAAAATTCCCTTTTTTTTAGAGTTTCGTTTACTATTGAGCCGGGTCGCTCCTATGTTTTTTATAATTAGGTCATTTATTTTCACTCATCTTTATTTAAAAATTGCAACTAATTGAAAAATATTTTCCTCTTTGCGCTCCAAGTTTGCGTGTGGGGAGGAGCTAGATAGTGAGAACCTATAAGTCTAAAAAAAAAATTTTTTCGGATTTTGTTTCTTTCTATCGAGGGTCAGACGTGTGTCCACCACTGTAAAAGTGAAAATACACTTACAAAATCACAATTACTGTTTTCCTTGTCACTCTAAAACACATAGCATATACAAATGCTGTCCTGTGGCTTACATGCAATTTTCAATTTTTTTATCAAGAATTTATCTAATGTTTGTTTAGTTTTATGTGATGTTTTAAATTTAATTGATAAGGAAAAATTCAAAGGCAGTAAAAGTTTCTTCGCAAATATAAAGAGTTTTGTACCACTAAAATGCTACTAGAGTCACAGTTTAAAACCAATTTCGCAAATACACTTAAAAACCAAGATAGGGGATTTTCTTATGACGTCAGTTAAAAAAAAAAAAGAGAATACAAAAGTTATTAAACATTTTTAGTTGGAGCAGGGTTGTGTTGTGTTAAGATAGTTTTCCTCCCTTAAATTCCAACAAAAAACTAAAACACACAAACATGATATATTTGTTTTTGTACTATGAGAAGTAATACTACTCTTAGGGTTTTCCTTACAATGACAGATAAAAATTAGTGTGGCTCCATGAAAAATAATTCTTTCCCTTTCTACTTAATATAGATTTTCACCTTCGCGAATAATTCTATAAATAAATTATGGTAAATAACGGGGATTTCTGACATTGTAGGTTTTGCTCAAGCCTCAGCTTGACCCTACGTCGTTAACCTTTACCCATTCAAAGCTACGAACCTGAAAGAAGTTTCTCCAATTTTTGAGAAATGGGGAATCACCCTAAAACGTGTCGCGGTCTTAATAAAAATCACACCATCAGATCAGCATATCCAGAGTATGTTCAGGATAGTTGAAATGATTAATAACTATGCCTTTGTGGGTAAAATTACGCCCAGAGCCCCTGGAGAGAGGGCTGTAAGTTACAAAATTTGATCATGGTTTACTGTAGTATATGTTACTGGGAAGTATACAGACTTTTTTGGGGTGGGGAGACATTTTCTACTATGGGGGATTTTACACGGTTGCCAAAATTTCACAGGGAACTTGCCCGAATCCCTATACAAAACTCTTTATAGTTGTCATAATTTGTCTTTGCCGACTCAATTTTATATATGGGTACGTTCCAGGGAAATTTTCAGCGAGATTGGAATTGTATGAAGGATTTTTCTGGGGTGGGGGTGTAAGTTTCCTCGAGAAAAATTCTCCATGGAAGAATTCTGTGGGTAAAATTCTCCACGGGGTAATTTCCCGCGAGAGCAACTTTCCACTTGGGATTGAGGATTTCCAGGGAAAAATTTTCACGGAGGGAGGAGGTGATTTTCAGCGTGACTTGAATAATAACCAGAGGTTAAAGTCTCTTTTTCAAATAAAAGTATGCTAGGGAGAATTTATCAGTTGGAAGCATCTGCAAAAAAAAAAATTTCGGAGTATTATAGGCGAGGATGGAAAATTTTTGGAGAAAATTTCCGGGGAATGTTACGTGGAAAAAATTTTACTTGGAGACATTTTGCGTATGGAGAAGAATTTTCCATTGAGGGAAGCCGTATTTCCCATCATTTTTAAAAAGATCAGTAATTAAATTAAAACAGTTATAACATATTTAAATAAAAGCTTTTTTCAACTGGAAGTAAGAAGCAACTTTAACACTTAAAACGAATTAGTGTAATCGTCAGTAAGAAGTTTTGGTCAATGTTCCTATTACCTGAACAATTGTTTAGGGTCATGAAGCTATTGCTAATAGATGCATTTTGACTTTTGGAACATCTTTTCTCTCTTGCAAAACTACCGCAAACTCACCGTTATGGAGTTATTCCGGCCCAAATATTCTTGTATTTACACATATAGAATTGCAATCATTTCCATTTTCGTTGATCGGATATTTGAAATCGCGAATCTGTAATAGTTTAGAAATAAATTTGGGCTATATATTTGCAAATTAGGGGGGGGGGGTAAAGCTTAGCATATATTAAATACGTAAACTAGCCATTGCTGTATTTAATATATGCTATACTTCCCCCCCCTAATGCGCAAATACATAATAACTCAATAACGGTGAGGTTGCGGTAGTTCTGCAAGAGAGGAAAGATGTTTCAAAAGTCAAAATGTCAAAAGTCAAAAGTCAAAAGTCATCTATTAAGAACAGTTTCATGACGCTAAACAATTGTTCAGGTAATAGGAACATTGACCGAAGTTTTTAGAGGATTTTCAGCGAAGATGAAATAATCAAGGGGGATATTTCGGGAGGTACTTTACATGGAGGAGTGGTATTTTACATGGGAGGAACTTTACTTGGAGGATTTCCCATGGAAAGAATCAGATATTTTACTTTTTTAGAAAATTATTTTTCATAAACACATTCTAGGACTGGACTGGCTATACATGACGCATGAAACCAAGAAAGGATGTAATAAATGAAGAATAAAATCAAATACGTGAAAAAACAAGATTTATTCAGCCAGTGGCAAAATATGAATACGAAGAACAATCAGAAATTTTGACAAGGACCACCGTCAAGTCGTCATCAGTGCTCATAAGAAAAAAAAAACTGACCTTTCGAAGTGAATCTAACAAGACGAGAATAGATACTGAATCAAAAAAACCAGCCAGAGAAAAATGAAAGAAAATCCACCAATTATATTGAACAAGCATTCTTTGCCTCGTAATAGACTTTGCCTTTCTGCAACTTCGATTTTCATTAGATGTGCGGAACAGGTTGTCTTAAATTAGACTGGGCGAAAATATTGATTAATTCTTTTGATATTAAATTGTTGTAAACTGGGCTTAATGTAATATCTCCTGTGTCTCCATTTATAGCCAAATTTTTATTTATGTATATATTTTTTTATTTTACTTGCATCTTTAAAAGATTGCGGTAGCCCATTTACAGTAGATATTAAAGTTGTCTCCTTATTTTCAATAAGGTTAGTGGATAGCCATTGCAGTATAGAATATCTTTAACATATTTTAATTCTGATTTTACATGATTACGTGAACAGATTTTTAGAACTCTGTCAACTAAAAAGATTATTAACCTGCTTTTCACAGAAGGAGGGTGATTTGACGAGAAATGTAGGTACGGACCATGATGTATTGGCTTTCTATATATATAAAATTTTAGGCTAGGAGTATTTTTTTTTTATAATTAAAACATCCAAGAAAGGGACCTTTCCTGAATATTCCAGTTCTATTGTGAATTGAAGATTCGAACCAGAAGAATTCCATTGTGCCAAAAAATCTTTTAGAGTCCTGTCCATGTTCCCATACAGAAATAATATGAAAAAAACTTCGTTTTCTTAAAGAGTTAAAGAGGCTGCGTCCCAAAGTCGAACCTTAAAACGTACAGGAATTAGAAGAGGCAGTTGGGGGGCTGCCGCCCCTCAAACCCCCAGCTTTTAAAGACTCTTTTGTACAGGTTTTTTTTGTGGGGGGACTTCATTGTTACTAATTACTAGTTTCGGCGCAATGGTTCTCCTGTCCTCTTGTGTTTAACATTTTTCGAAGTTATTCCATTATTCATTCATTTCAATGTTTTGTTAATTAAAAGAGGGCCTTTCCCAAGCCAAGAGCGGGGGGTTAGCAAAAAAACAAAAAACCTGTACAAAAGAGTCTTTAAAAGCTGGGGGTTTGAGGGGCGGCACGTTAAAGGACAACGCGGCACGTTAACGGACAACGTTAAAGGGGGGCTGGGGTTGACGAGTCGAAACTTTCGGCCAGATTTTCCCTATGAAGGAAAAGTTGGAGGGGGATGAAATTTTGCAGGTTTCTTAGTTGGAGCTCGGGCTACGAAATGCATCCCTCCCCATCCCTCTGCGACCGAAGATCGCTTAACATTGTCGTGTGTCGCCTCTTTATAGAGGCACGAGTGTGCCTCCTTGATAAGATGATCAACGAAGCGAAACCAGAGAGAGCGTTTTAAGTGGAAACTCTTCAAAGCAGATTGTTCCATGAAATCCATGTAAAAATTTACCAAATAAGGAGACAAAACAGTGCTCATGGTATGGCCCATACTCTGAAGGATAAATTTTTTTCGGACTTTATAATACAGAGAGAGGTTGCTGCAAAGATAAACAAGCATTATTATTGTGTCAATTTCCAAGATTTCATAATCTAACCAAGCGGAACTTTCTTTTTTAATTTTCTTTGTAAGGCCTATTCACATTTATGGTCATCGCATGAAATGTACATGGAAACTGCATCAAAACTAGATAAGATAGTTTTTTCTGCTATACTTTGATTTTTTAACTTGTCAACAAGATCTATGGAATTTTTTGTATAAGATTTCTGTATGGTTAAAAGAGGCTTAAAAATGGTGGCTAAGAACTTTTCAACATGTGTAGCTGGAGAACTATAGCATGCAACGATATTATGTAACGGAGTGTCTTTCTTATCGATTTTAGGTAAAACACAAAATTTTGGGACTGGAAAACCTTTGGGGTAGAATTTTCTGTACATTTGAGGGGTAATTAGTCTATTGTCTTCCAAATTTTCTAATTTTTTTCTCAACTGCTGGGTGTGTTTATCTGGGGGATCATTTTTATTTCTTTGTAAGTATGTTTATCCATTAAAGGGGTATCTTTTAATTTGATAATCTGCAGACTCCATAATTACAACTGTTTCCTGTGTCCGCTCTTTGAATTACTGAAATTTTATCTCTTTTCAAGTTTCGGAGGGTTTATTTTCTTCCTTTCATTGAGTTGAAAGAGATATTGATGGCTATAATCAAGAATACCCTTTACGATTTCTCCCCAAATTAGGTCTGGATTTTCAGCCTCACCATGGGAGCTGATAATTCTAGACTCCACACTCGTAATAATTTCTTATATATTTACGTGTGCTTGAGCCATTGCAAATTTAGGTCCTTTTGAT
This sequence comes from Artemia franciscana, assembly GCF_032884065.1. Classification (NCBI taxonomy): domain Eukaryota; kingdom Metazoa; phylum Arthropoda; class Branchiopoda; order Anostraca; family Artemiidae; genus Artemia; species Artemia franciscana. The sequence continues at coordinate 6,380,987 of NC_088868.1, forward strand.
AGAATGCTTAGGTCCTTGAATGTGAAAACCTTGCAAGATAGATTTTCCAAAGAAGGGCCAGAAGAAAATCTAGGAAGGAAAACCCGTTTTCCTTCCTCGTTGTTTAAATTCCAATTCTGAAAATTTTTTCCGTTAAGTGAGTTTTTGCCAAATGGAAAACGTGTCAGAAAGACCTTTGTGAGATATGTAAATACATAAAGTCTGATATAGTAAAGATTTGAAATTAAATATTTTATTACTAAGGACGTATCTATTCTCTGAATAAACAGGCCTTCAGATTGTGTGCCTAAGTGCAGGTTGAAACGTAAAGAAGCAGGAAGAATCCGATTTGTTTGGAAGTTTCTAAGAAATTGAACTGACAAATAAAATTTGCGTGAACAACAAAGAGAGATAAAACTCCACATTTGCTTAAACGAATTTTAGGTAAACATAACATTGATACTTGTTTCCAATGAGTGAGACCATTAGGTAGTTTTCTTAATTCTGGGAAGGATTTAACCCGGGGAGATTTAGTTAGTGGGGTGTATAAAATTCCTTGTTTTTGTGGTAAGTCTTATATTGGTAGAACTCACCAACAATTTACTGAAAGATTTATTGAGCATTGCAACTCAATAGAAAAAAACCTACAATTAAGAAAACCTCCTGAAACTTTTGTTCCGCTTTTGGCTGAACATACATTATTTCATCCCGAACATTTTATACAATTTGATGAGGCTACAGCTATTTCTAATGATAGAGGTTTTTCTCAGTAGGTGAGAGTAGTGGCGATGGAGGGTATAGAAATTAAAAAAACATATATTTGCTTATCGTTTAATAAATAGAGACACAGGGAATCTAAATATTGACCCAATTTATGATTGTCTTTTGAAAAATGAACCAATAGTCAATAAGGGAATTAAAAATTTTACACAATCACCAGGGGACAAGATTACCTATTAGTCCAAAAAAAGTTGCTTCAATATTAGCTTACAAGAGGATTATTTCGCAACAGAAGAGTTAACTAAGTTTCAATTTTCGTAATTTTTCCTCAGTTGCTTTGATGTTCTCATTGAAGTAACTGTAATAGCTTCTTTTCCTTACGTGGATCAGTAGTGACAATTGTATTCATTAATATTGGTGGTGGTTTTACTTGTTTTTAGTTTAGTGTTTCTTCTTTTTATCTTGCGTTGAAGACGCCTAGTTTGGATACAGGTGAAATATCCGCGTTATTTTATTCTTTCCTCTCTACTGGCTGAAAACTCGTTTGAGGTTTTTTTTTTTTTAGAGTTTTATCTCTCTTTGTTGTTTATTGTCATGTTTTGACATGTTTTGTCACGTTTTGTTATGTTTCAAGATTTGCATGGTTTTCAATACAATTAAAAAATCTATAGGGATATTGGTTTATTGCTCCCCATAAGCTTGACGTAAATACATTCATTCTAAGGCCACAATGATTATACATGACGCATGAGACCGAGAAAGGAAAGGATATAATAAACGAAAAATAAAATAAAAAAGGTAAATAAAGAGGATATAGTCAGCCATTGGCAAAATATGAAGACGAAGAACAACCAGATATTTCGACAAGGACCTCCGTCAAGTCGTCCTAAGAACTCATAAACAAAAGAAAAAACGAAGTGAGTATAATAAGAGGAGAATAGATACGGAATCAATGAAAACATCCAGAAATAAATGAAAGAAAATTTGCCAATTGGATTGAATAAGTATTCTTTGCCTCGCAATAGGCTTTGCCTTTATGTAACTTTGGTTTTGATTAGATATACGGACAGTTTGTCTTAAATTAGACTGGGCGAAAATATTGATTGAGTCTTAGATATTAATTTGCTATAAATTGGACTTAAGGATATATCCCCTGTGTCTCTATTTATAGCCATCTTTCTGTTTATGTATTTTTTTTTACCTCAATTGCCTCTTTAAAAGATTTTAGTAGGCCATTTACAGTCTATATTAAAGTTGCCTCCTCAAAAGGAACCAAAGTTTCAGGATTTTCAAGAATATGGAAGGCCAAAGCAAGTCAAAGTTGTATTTTTTATTCTCAAATATCAGGGACTTGTCTATTGGAATTTTGTTTTCATGTAATTGTTCCCCCAGTTGTTGCTGGGTCCTACCAATGTAAAATTTTCCCCATGAACATGAAACTGTAGAAACAACTACCCAGTATATGGTGAGTTTTATCCTTCCCCTATTTATAAACTGTTCAACTTTTTGTTCAGTTTTGAAAAAAATAGAGAGACTATGTTTTTTTCAAATTCTTTCAAGTTTGTCGCTGAGTATGGAGATGTATGGTAATGTGTTGAAAGTTTTATTCTCAAATGCTGAAGTAGCTGAATCAATGGGAGGCTCCTTATATTCCTGTTTTACGTATTTTAATCGATAAATATTTTCAGTAAGGCTAATTGGGTAGCCATTGCAGAATAGAACATCTTTAACATAATTTGATTGAGATTTTACATGATTACGTAAACAGATTTGTAGAACTCTGTCGACTAAAGTGATTATTACCATTCTTTGACAACAGGAGGGTGATTCGACGAAAAATGTAGATACCAATCATAATGGGTCGGCTTTTTATGTATAGAAAATTCAAGGCTAGGAGTATTTAACCTTTCACCTCTATTGTGAATTGAAGATTCGAATCAAAAGAGTTCAAATGTGCAAAAATTCTTTTAAAGAGTTCTGTCCACGTTCCCAAACAGAAAGAATATCATCAACGAAGCAAAACCAGAGAGAGTGTTTTAAGTGGAAACTATTCATAGCAGATTGTTTTATGAATTATGTTAAAGAATTTCCAGATAAGAAGACAATATAGTGCCCATGGGTATGACAAATATCTGAAGGAAAAAAAAAATCTCAAAATTTATAATACAAAGAAAACTTGTTGCAATACGAACAAGCTTCATTATTGTGTCATTTTCAAAGGTCTTATAATTCGACCGAGCATAGTTTTCCTCTAATTTTCTTCGTATGGCCTGTTCACATTTATGAACATCGCATGATGTGTACATAGAAATTGTACTAAAGTAGATAAGTAGCATAGAAAATAGGGTTTTCTGCCTAACGTGTCATACCCATTCAATTTGCATCCTTTTCAGTTCATCTTAAATCATTTCAACATCAACTATTCCACATTTTGAACATTTTCCATCCCTACATTCAGAATGAAAACAGGTCGTTGAAAATCAAATTTGGTCTCATTTTTATACTTTTCACAATGTTAACACGGGTTCTAGACTCCACCTAGATCACCAAATCAATTACCTAATTTTCAAATGAGTTCAGAACATTTTAAATAAGGATTTCCGACATTATTACGATTTCCCGTCCTGAGCTTTCAGATCAAAACAGGCCTTGTGAAATAAGAATTTGATGAATTTGTGAAATAAAGATTTATTTATATTCTATTTTTCCTGTATTACTGATAAAAGGTAATAATTAAATATGATTTATTATCTAGTGGATAGTTGGAACATCAATATCTAAATAATTGATGTTATATTTATTTTTTATTTAAATAACCTTTAGAATGATACCTTTATCTAATTTTTTCATATCTTCACAAGATCAGCTGCTTTGGAATCAAAATACTTAGTTGCAAATAGATTAACCATTTCACCTTTGAAATCAATAATGACAACAATTTTCTCTCCATATTTAGCTGTAACACATTTCATTCCTTTAATAGTATATTCTATTCCAATGTCTAAATCTTCTTTCCAAACAGTTCGATTATATTTATTTTCCATTTCAATTTCGCTTAAAAGTTTTTCCATTTATTAGTTGCTGATTGTATTGAACAAACATTCCGAATCAGAAATAATTTTATTTCTTTAATAGCCTCTGGCTTTCTTCCCTAGAATCTTTCATTTGGTGAAAGAATTCTGGGTAGAAATCCAAGCACAAGTCAGAACCAATTTGCGTAATGACGCACTATTTGGTTAGATGGTGTGCCTTAGCATTATAGGAAAAGATGGTTTGTATTTTAAATGGGTTTGTATTTTTCATTTTGCTTAAATGTTTCTCCACTTATTAGTAAATAATCTTATAAACAAATTTCAAAATCGAAAATAATTTATACATTAACATATAATTTATCATCAGTGACTTTCATGATTGATTTTCTTTCTAAAAATATAATCCAGTAAATGTTATATGGATTAGCAGGTACTTGATCTAACAAAAGTTAAACTTTTATATCAGCAGTTGATCTACTTCCATGAATATTCGATTAATGCTTCGAAACATCAAAATAAATAAAGGATATACTTTTTTTAAATCATTGTAACTTACAATTATTCAATCTGATACGACATAAGCATTTTTATGTTTATATCCTATCTGTAAAAATTGCTGATAAGCGTTAGAATAATCTTCATTAGCATCACTGAAATCCCATTTAAAATCTCCTCGTAGATATTTATATCCATTTAATCTCACTTCAATTCTATAAATGTTCATATGCTCCAATACCATATTGTTTTGCGCATAACAGTTTTCTTTTTCAGATTTATGTAACACAAAATCAATTTTAGTTGTATTATAGCGTTCACCAACTACCTTCCATGTTAATTCTTTATATTTTTTATTCTCACTTTTATATGTATTACACGCTTCCCCGCTTAATTCAAATGAGCTGGCCTTTCCTAATCCAGCTTTAAGCTTTTCCGCCTTCTTCGTTAATCCAGCTTCTAATTGAGTCACTATGAGTAAACGGGAATGTAACACTGGTAACATCCATGATAAATGCATTATATCTACTTTAAAATTTTGAGCTCAAGATTTTATAGTTTTATTGGAAAAGTTGTTTCTTTTTTATATAATTTGATGTATAACGCCTTTAAAAACACTATTAATATCTTGAAAAAATCCAAATAATCTTGAAAATGGAAAATACATACTAACCGCATGACTTTATTTTGTTTTATTCTATCTTTTAAATAAACCGCTATCAAAAGGGTTATTTCGTTTTGTTGTAATGGTTCCACCACCTACTGAAACAGATGTAAAAGTGCTTTCAAACTCGTTTTCTGTCTTAAAGGAATCAACAGATTGGGTTTTACCTTTGTACCAAAACATATTAGCAGCTGTGCTTCGACTATCGCCATCTGAAAATTTTAATAGATTTTCAATAGTAGTCGTTATGCCTACTTAATCAATATTTTCAATACATTATCAATATACAATATATTCAGCATTTCTGAACAAATTAAATCCATTATTTGTTGAGGTAGCTTCATCCTTAGTTCGTAGATTTGTTCCATCTAATCGTGTTATTTCACTTTTTCATAAAAGTAGCTATCACTTGGAAAAATCCAAGATTCAACTCCTTTTAAAACGAGATTATAATTTAATTATTGAGACACAATCACATTGTTTTTTTCTAATTTTTGTAGATTCATATTTAGTTGTAGAATCATCTCGGTTGTAGAATCATTTCAAATATTTACCAATAAGGAGTAACATCTTGAATCATTACCATTTATACACGGAAAAAACTATTAAATAAACTTTAAAAGAGTTTAAAACACTGGAGGCTGATCTCCGATTGTCAATGAGTGTGTTAACAAGAGAATCACCAGGGATGTAGTTTAAGACCCTTCCCTAAAATTATTGCATCCAATAAGCCGTTCCTCTGTTCACCAAGATTTTTATTGAAATATCTCTTATTGTTTCAAACAATTTGTTGTATAGATCTCACACCATTTAACTCTCTTTGATTATAATCTATCCAATTTCTTCCATATTCAATCACTTTATTTTTAAATAATTCCAGTCGAGGTTTAATCATAGTGTTATACATGGAACGAGCTTCATCTTTTATATTTTTATGGACACCTTGAATAATTTAGAATTGGCGATATTTAAAAAAAAACAACTACCAAACCCGCTACTATACTGTCTTATATACAATAATTATTTCTTATTGATCAACATTTATTATAAATACATTTTATTAAATAATTTCATTAAACTTTTTTAAGTCCAAAACATATTCAATATTATCTCCATTCCAATCGATTAATCTATCTAATTGATCAGTTATAGTCATTTTTAGCGCGTTGATATGTTTGTTTTAATTGATTGGAAGATATTACCCTTCTACAGGAATATCACAGAGAAGCGTTCTAGGTTCTGTTTTCGGAGCAAAACTCCATATCACATCAGGCGTTGTATTCCTAGTCACATTTGAACTATCCACTAATGAGATGTGAAAATGTATTTTATCAACATGTCTAGTAATAAAAAGAACATTAGTACCTTCATTATATTTACTACTTAGTTAAGTTCAATTTTCAAATCCTAAAATAAAACAAAATTCACTTTTAAACCAAAATTTATAATTCTCTTCCAAAATAATAATAGAGTTTATTGTTGCTAAATTGGATGATATGCTGATTGGGCATCGATCAAGGGATGAATTGAAATAACAAGTTAAAAAATAACTTAAACCCTCTTCATTATACAGCCCATTGGGAATAACCGTTAACCCGTTTATTCTTATTTTTTTTCCCTGTATTCAAACGTATTGTTTTAAAATTCATCACTAATGTTATACCATGAATAC
>NC_088868.1:6387648-6404973 GCF_032884065.1 Artemia franciscana
TAAACAGAATGGAAAGCCCAAAAACAAATAGGCAATCTTTCAGCCAGTCTTGCAAGACTCTTTGTGTTTTAAAATTATATTTTAAAACCTTACCAAGTCTTTACTCCCTGATTTCTAAGGTACATTCATCCTAAATTTTCTTTAGAACTTGAAGAAGAACCGTCCAATGAAGACGAAAACGTGTTTGGATGTACAAATCCTATTTTACTACCCAAAGAGCCGGGTCATTATTTAAACTTACCTTCAGATGTCTCTGACAATCTTCAGGCTGATTGCCACACTGTTAAACAGGAGCCAAATATTAACATAAACGATGGTAAGCTTTTTATGTACTTCTCCAAAATTTGTCTGCCAAAACGAAATTTTGCACCCCCATCTTCATTGGGAAATGTAGCAAAAGCCGGAATATATTTTTAGTGGATGGCTAAAAATTAATAGACCATAAAATCTTTCTCTAATGGTCGAATTTGTGTAAGCATATGCATTGGACAAGTTCTTTTTGGAAACTGGAATGATTAGGACATAGCAATTTCTTGATCAAACCAAAACCTTGAAAAAAAAAACAGTTCATATAGCGAATGTGTTGGTCTTATTTTCACTTTCTTGTTAAACTTTGATGGTCTGATTCAATCGCAGTGGTGTATTTAGATTTTTTCTTCGGAGAGGAGGGGCGCCAGTTAAAAGATCCTGGAAGTTCAAAAATTTACCAGTAATTGAGTTATGCTGTGATTTATTACTATGCTACAAAAAAAAGGGTTCAACCAACGAAATCAAAGAGCTCTGTAATCTAGCTCTAAAGAGCAAAAGTTTGAGGAAGGGATAGCCCTCTCATTGGTTCTATTTAATTTCTGATCGTTTTTTTAGATCATGCCCAGTTCTAACATAGATGTGAAGGGAGTACCCGCCCTGTAAACAGAGGCTCCATTTGGGCCAAATCTTGGGGTGGGCATGAACTCCATTTTGCCCTCCCCCCCCCCAACTTTCACGTAAGAAAAAATGCGAGTTTTGGCAGCACATTAATCGAATATTCTAAGTAAAAACTCATTTTCAGCACCCGTGTGTTGCATGGAAATGTACTGTAGCCCAATTTGGAACTCAGCCACACTGACCTCTAAGATTAATTATAACATCAAAGATCATAATCAACGAGGTTAAGTGATTAAACTGAAAGTGGAAAATTCAACCAGACTAAAGGCTGGCCCTCCTCAGCGAGAAACTTTCTTATTTAAGTAAACAATACGTCGGCGAAAGTAATAAGCGTGCAGTAATTTCAAATCAATTGGACAGAATGGATTATGTTGGACATAATGGATTATTATGGCCGGCAAAGGGCCCTTTGTGGTGGAAGCTTGGGCCCCCTGAAAAATCTGGGGTGGGCATTTGCCCACCCTGACCCCCCCCCCCCCCAAATGACGCCCCTGCCTATAAACCCCCATTTCTTGCTGTTAGATTGTACATATCAATAAAAGCAAATTTATTCGTAGTGCCTCACTGTTTCGTTTTTTCTGCTTAAGAACTCAAATAATTAAATCTTGGATTGTAATTAAAATTTTAGACGAAACTTGAATGTTTAGTCAAGATTTCCAATAATAAATGGGCATAATTAATGCAGTCTTTGAAGCATATGCCCCTCCAGCCAGACAAAATTGTCCATTTCCCCTCTATAGTAGCTGATGCGCAATTATACATCACGAAACATAATTTCAAATCATGAAACATAATTTTAAATTAAAAAAAATGGGTTCAATTAACAAAATTGAAGAGCTCTAATCTTGCTAATATTTCAATCAAATGAAAAACGATCTAAGAAATGTAAATCCTTCACTGCAGTCATTGTAAATAACACACTGTATATAATTCACTGTAAATGTATTCGACATAATCACTGTAAACTCTTACATTGGTCAATCGCTTTTTTCCAACTGTGTACTCACTCTTGATTTAATTCCCTACTCTTCCTGTTACCAAAGCCTGCTTACCTGCTGATCAAAATTTTGACTGGATGTGAGAATTAATGTATTTAATGAGAATTAAATTAATTCTAAAAATTAATTTTGAGAGTTAATGGGCTTGAGAGGGAGGCTGCCTGCCTTCCAAATACTTTGACTCTTCAAAAGGGCACTAAGCCTTTAGTTTCCGTATTGAATGTGTTCCTTTAAATTTTCCATGGTAGCGCTTTGATGCCTATGATATTGTTTATATGCCCATTTGAAAACCTGCATGTATACAGTTTGTTTTTGTTTAATTGATTTTCCCCCAAAATGTTCCATAAAAGTTTCACCTTAATACACTTAATCTCATTAGTTACAGGAATCGTAGTAGCAGTGCTAATAAAAAAGACATAGTACTTTTTGGTTATTTTAAAATCCGCAACAACATACCCTGAAAGTTCCAACTTAAAAATGTAAGCCGTTCCTGAGATATTGCTATTACACTCTTTCGACAGTCTACATGCGCATAATTTGTTTTTGATTTATTTGAACATCTGCCTTAACATTCCTCGAAACCTTCACCTTAATACCCATAGCTTCAGTTTAGCAGTAGTTGTAGTAACAGAAGTATTACAAGAGAGAGTTTATGAGAGAAAAAAAATGGGTTTAATTTAAATAAAGTAGTGACAGGCGTACTAAAACGTGCTAAAAAAAGCAACAACAAATCATTAATTAATAAGAAAAAATTCCAACGTTTTGATTCCACATCCGGGAGCCTTTGCCACCGGAAAAAAACTGTGTTAATCATCCAAAGAAAAAGAAAAAGAACGACACAAACGAAACAGAAAAAAGGAACAAAAGGCAAAACTAATAAATAAAACTCAGATCTTCATAAAACTTCCAAAGTAGGAAAAACTTCCAAACTTTCAAAGTAGTTTTTTTCTTTTTTTCCCCGTTCATGAAGGCTCACGGATGTGGAGTTGAAATATTCGAAATTTTTTCATTAATTAATGTTTTTTGTTGCTTCTGTTTTTTGTACGTTTTAGTTTCTTACTGTTTTAAAAAGTAGAGTTAAGAGAAAGAGTCAAACTTTAGCGTAAAGAGCGGGGCGTTGATGAGGAAAAAGCCCCTTTCATATACGGAGTAATTTCTGTTCGTTTTAAGTTTTAATGTTGCTCCTTACTTTCGTTTAAAAAAGTTGTTTTTTTTTTAATTTAATTCTCTGAAAGGTTCACCTGAATGTCCTTTCTCTTTTCGGATACTGAAGTTCAAACTTGCCCACCTTTCTCAATTGCAAATACTATGTGTAATCAACGGGCGAATAGCATAACTTATAGCCCTTGCCTCGACGCCCTTGGGGTTCTCAATTATGCTGAACAAAAGGGCTATCGCAAAATGTTGATTGGGCGTGTTTGAGGAATTCATGGGGGTGGAATGGGGATGATTGCTGCCTTCTATTCACTTCTGTGTCTTCAAAAAGGGTACGAAAATTTTCAATTTCCCATTAAATTCATTATTTTCAAAGTTTTTACAAATACTCCTTCTATGCGAAGTGCCTTGGAGAAAAAAAATTAATAACTTGCGCCCATATTAATCTTAACTCAGCAGCACTATTGTGCTGCCTATGTATATTTTTGCCCAAATCTATTGCCCAAATGTATATTTTTGCAATTCATTTTGCTGTTAAAAATAAAACAGATAGTAAGTATTCTTAATGAATAAACTTTAAAATTTGAATTTTTTTTATTTCTTGATAGGTTTCGTTCAAAACTCGTCTGTTATTGTCTAGAAACTTGTAAAGGGGCTTATTCAATTGCGAATCGAAATTTCTAGTGCCCTCTTTAATAGTCAAAAGTGATTGGAGGATAGCCAGATCCCCCCCCACTATATCAATCATTCGTTCAAATAAATTCAATCAAAATTCTAAGATAGCCATTTTGTTCAACATGTTTGAACGTCCAGTATTTATATTATTGGTTTGACAGCCCCCCGCCCCTTTCCCACAGCTCACAGGGCAAGGGCTATAAGTTATTCTAGTTGCCCATTACTATATATTATATTATAAACTTCGGAGAGGGCTAATTGGATTTCAAATCAAAAACTCCAGGTGCCCTTTTTAAGAGTCGAAAGTGGTTGGAGGGCAACTAGCCCCCCTGCCCCATGTCCCCTTTTCTCCAAATACATACGGGAGAAATTTAGAAATAGCCATCTTATTATAAATAATCTGAAGACCATATAACAAGGCCCTAGAGGTTGAAGCAAACCCCAGGGCCTGGGTATAAAGGTTGTAAACCAAGGGGGTATATAAGGTTTTTATGGAAGGGTTGGTCAAATAAACTTTAGAGGAGTCTCATTTATTGGAAATTGAAAGTTTTAGTTCTATTGTAATATTCAAAAATGAGGAAAGGCGACTATCTCCCCTCCCCCAACGCCGTTTTTCCCCAAACATAACTGATTAAAACTTTGAGATAGCTATTTTGGTTAAAATGGTCCAAAGAATATATAACAATACCTCCAGGGCTGACACGACCCCCTGGAGCCCTGGAGCAAGGGTTGTAGTTATGGTTTTGTGCACAAAAGTTTTTTATGGAACGGGTGGTCAATTAAACTTCGGATGAGGATCATTTATTGGAAATTGGAAGTTATAGTGCCGTTTTTAAGATTGAAGGTGATTTTAGGGCAACCAGTCCCCTCCCCCCATTTCTATACCCATTATTTCCCAAAAAATCATCCAATCAAAATTTTGTTACTTCTATTTTCTTCAGTATTGTTAAAAGGTCCCCCTAATAGCCCTCAGGAAGAGCTGTACCTTAGGGAATTCATTCATTGTTTAGATATACTAATGTTATTGATAAACGTATTCGTGTTTTGACCTTTACTTTTCAAAAAGACGAAGGGCATTTAGGTGAGTCTGTCAGGGAATGTTGAATTAAATCAAAACACGTTGTGCGTTTATGGGTTAAATTCTCCATGAGGAGTTTCCTGCATGAGTACTTTTCTATTAGGAAATATTTCCGGAAACAGTTTTCCAAGCTGGATCGCGTTTCCTCCATTTACTGCATGATTTGGAAATCGATTAGAAATAAAGAAATTTAAAAAACAAACAGTCTTTTTTCATATGAATGTAGGCTATGACGACTTTTCCAGGTGAATTTTTCCGAAGAAAATTTTTACGGTGGGATTTACAGCTAGGACGACATTGTCCGAAAGAATTATACATGTGAGGAAATCGCCAAGGAGGGATTTGTGTGTGTGTTTGTGGGGGGGGGGGGTCTATTGAGGGGGGATCCCGACTTTATTTGAAAAAACTAACAGAAATAAAAACAACAAAACAAATTTTTCAACTGTAAGTAAAGAGCATTAAAACGAAAAAAAAAACACTAATCTTTGTCTAAGGTTTGCCCCCTCCCCCCTCCTAAATCTTTCTCTCTCTTTACCCTAAAGCTTTACTTTTTGACCCAATTCTTTAATAACGGCTTCTAGAAACACAAGGGTTGTTGAACTGGTATAAGAAGCTTCAGCTAAAAAGCTTTAGTTAAACGGTCGAGGGATTGAGGAGGGAGAAGTACCCCTCATATACGGGACAATTTTTGTTGGTTTTATGTTTTATTGCTGCTTCTTATTTTCAGTTGAAATTTTGTTTCATTTAATCCTCTTTAAGGGATATCAGGCAAAGATCGACTTTCTGTTCTAAAAATTTAAGAATGACTTATGAAGCATAAGGGTCGTTTAATTAGAATAATAAGTAAGTTCTAAAAAAATAACTTCAGGATAAAGAGCTTAGTTTTGAGATGTCCTAATTTCTAATTCTGCTCTTTACTGTCAGCTGAAAAAAAAACCTTGTGTTTGTTTAGTTTCTGATCTTGTTTGAATAATCTCTGAAAATTCAGCCTCCCCTCAATGGTAAATCCTTTCCCTCACTGAAAATTCCCCGTGGAAAGATCCTCTCAAGTACCCCCTCCCCCTCGTGCGCTAGAAAATGCCCTGTGTCCCAATAGAAAATCTCTCCCGGAAAAGTATCTTTCTACATCCCGACGGCCAATTTTATATAAATAATGGGTAAATTTTATAGCTTGTACCCCTTCTTCCGGGAGCTGTTAGGGGTAAATCATCCTCAGAAACATAGTTACTAGATATTTTGAAGTTCTTTTTTTCTTTCATAAAATGGTTATCTAAAAAATTTTATCAGACAACTTTGGGAAAAATGAACATGGGAGGGGGGCTAGCTACTCTCTAATATTTTTGGTCACTCACAAATGGCATTAGAACCCTTAATTTCCGTTAAAATGAGCCCTTTCCTGATCTTCTAGGGTAACTGGTTCGATACGATTGCCCCTGGGAAAAAAACAACAAATAAACAAACATCCGGGATTTTGCTTCTGGCAAAAAAATTACAAAATCCCATATTTTGTATATAGGATCTTGAACCTCTACAGTTAAGTTTTGTTTGATATGCTGAACCTGTTGTTATGATTTTCATTAAGATCACTTTTTTTTGGTTTTTTGGTCGTTTGCCCCCTCCCCCTTCTTCAAAAATTTGGCAAATTTTTCTTAGGCTCGAAACTTTTACTGAGTTACATTAATCTTGATGAATTTGTATATTTTTAATAAGCATCAATATTCAAATATCTTGATGTATCCATTGTTACCAAGACTCGGTTTCTCAGAGTTCTGGCTGCTATTGAGTCACATCAATCCTTGCTATGGTCCTTGCCTTTTTATTTTCTGTTGGTCCGTATTAAATTTTTAGAATATTTTTTCTTCTCTCCTCTTGCTTTAATAGTTTAACTTAAGACACTAATGCTGGGATCATTTTGTTACTTGATTCTGTCTGTCTGTTAAGTTGTATTTTTTAATTTAGTGCACTTTGTTTTTTTTTCATGCATACACAGAAAACTGACTGAAAATCCTTGAAAAATCAAAATTATCCTTTTTTAAGAGCATTTGTAGATCCTTCCTCTTGAAAATTTTAAGTTTATCATAGTTCTGACTTATGAAGGCAAAGATATGAAACTATTGAGTTCAGTGATGCAAGTATATTTACATTTGGATGTAATCTATAGATGCAAGATAATAACATAATTATTTGATTCGGACAGAGCATATACTTACAGTATTTTTCTATCTAATCGTTTCTTTCGAACGCGGTTCCATTGTTAGCTGTTGCTAATAAAAAACAAACCACGGCCCATGGTAACCAAAACTTTAAAACATCTTAAGAGAAACTATTTAATTGGAAAACTTTGAGTCGTTTTAAAAATAAAATGTGGTTCTGAAAACAGATTTTTGGAGTTAGAAAAATAGACTGAAACCACTCGAAGAGGCACTGGATCCGAATAAAAATTATATCATAAGAATAGATATTGTTAAAAACCTCTTGAACAAAATTTGCAGGCCTTCACCTAGAACAATAAAGTAAATCGATTTTATGCAGTGCGACTATTTCCTTTTTTCTTTTCTTTTTTATTTAATAGAAAAGTACACATTAGTGATATAAAGGCTAAAATCAAATTTTCTGTTGTTAAAATATGATGGAATGGAAATCTCGGGTTAATTTTTTTTTTCTATGGTGATTCCAATGGTAGACTTTTTATTCCCATTTGCTTCCAATTTGTACTGTTTTCAAAATTAACATTTTTTTTCATTATAAGTATGATTTAAGTATTAAGAAAAGCTGAAATGATTGATATTATATTTGAGTCAGCATGAAAGAGCAAAAATTTTCCTCTAAACAGGTCTTTTTCAAAACAAGTTTTAAACTTTTGTGTTACTATTGAAACATGATATTTTTGGCTAAACTATATTACTAAATTTATTTGTTTCATGAGTTTTTCTCGTTTTCAAACGCTTGATTCATCAATGAAATACCACATTGAAATTTTATGGCAATCAAAATTTTGTATCATAAAAAAGTTGGCTTTGTGTGGATTTTTATGTGATTTTTTGTGCATTTTTTAGAAGCTGAAGATACATCCTCAAATGATCAACAAATTATTTTTGGAAATGAGAACCCTGTATTATCAATAGAACATAAGGCCAATCTGTTGAAATCAATGCCAAGAGAAGACACATATAAGTGCAAAGTATGTACTAAAAGTTTCTCAACTGATAGAGCTTATTATGCACATGTGACGACTCATAAACCTTTTAGGTGTGATATTTGCGATAAGGTGTTTGGTCACAATTATGAATTGACTCGTCATCAAAGAACCCATACTGGGGAGAAACCTTATAAATGTGAAATTTGCGCAAAAAGTTTTATTTCAAGCTCCGGTTTATCTCTTCATCGGAAAACTCATTCTGGGAAAAAACCTTTTGAATGTGAAAGATGCAAAAAGCGTTTTGCTTCAAGGTATAATTTTACCTTACATCAAAGAAGTTATACTGGAGAAAAACCTTTTGAATGTGATATGTGTGAGAAACGTTATCCTTCCAGTTCCAGTTTGTCATATCATAAAAGAACTCACGGAGAACAAAAAACTGCAGGAAAACTTTACGAATGTGAAATATGTAAAAAACGCTATAATTCTGGCTTCGGCCTGTCATATCATCAAAGAACTCATACTGGAGAAAAACCTTATAAATGTGAAATATGCAAAAAAAGTTTTACTTCAAGTTCCAGTTTATCTCTTCATCAGAGAAATCATACTGGAGAAAAACCTTTTAAATGTGAAATATGTAAAAAATGTTTTGCAGGGAGTTCTGATTTAAATCGCCATAAAAAAGCTCACACTGGAGAAAAACCTTTTGAATGTGATGTGTGTAAGAAACGTTATATTTACAGTGCCAGTTTATCTTACCATCAAAGAAGTCACACTGGAGAAAAACCTTATGAATGTGAAACATGTAAGAAACGCTATACTTCCCATTCTGGTTTAAATTATCATCAACGGACTCATATTTGAAAAAAAAACTAACTTTCGAATATAAATTGTGCATTAAATGTCTAATTGAGGTTTCTGGTTTATCCCTTCATCAAAAAACTTCAACTTTAGACTAACCTCTTGCACATGATATCTATTAGAAATTTTTATTTTAGTTTTAATTTATCTTTTTATAAAAGTACTCATACTAGAGGAAAACTATTTGAGCCATTGATCCTTTCAGTGGTATATTTAAACTTTGGTAACTTATTGGGTGAATTCTAGATAATGGAGATTATCCATTGTTTCAAAAGGAATAAGATGCTGGAGATGAAGTTTGTTAGAAGAAACTCATGTGACTAGATTTGGTTCGTTTGAGAACAGTGTTTATGTTAAATTTAGGACATTTGGAAAAAGATTGGCTTGTTTTGTTTGCTTAGAGAGTTAAAGTTTCTATTTTTTGTATGAAAAGTTTTTTCAAGATCTTTGAACTATGTTGAAATGAACCACAGACAGTGCTGGGTCCGGGCGTTTTTACCACTGGGCTTCAGCATGGCACGTGGCAGGCTTCTATATATATAGATTCTCATTGTCCCTTGTGTTCTAGGTCCCGGCAACGCTATGTCATTTTTGGATCGAATTGATGACGTAAATTAGAATCCTAATCAGGCCCTTTCTCTTTGAGCCGCAAGTCTGGTTTTGCGTTGCTCTGGTGTTGCCTTTTTGGTGACATTGTAGGATAATTATACACGCATTGCTTTTGTAATATAGCGACACATCTTCTTTTTTTCCTATCTCTATTAAGGCTTTCGAATTGCTTTAATCCATTGCCAAAATATATTGAAATATTTGTGCAACCACCAGTTTTTTACATTTTAAACAATTTAATAAAATTTAAAAAGAGCCTCAATTTTTTGAGCTCGTGTAACGGTAATAACGTGTGACGGTGTAACGGTAAAGATAGTGTAAGTACAGACACTGCATTTTCATATATATAGACTGAACTTCAAACTTTTGGTTTTTTGTTTTAAGGTGTTCGAATTGCTTTAATCCATTATCTTAATATATTGTAATATTTCTGCAACCACCAGTTTTTTACATTTTAAGCAATTTAATAAAATTTGAAAAGAGCCTCAATTTTTTGAGCTCGTGTAACGGTAATAACGTGTAATGGTGAAACGGTAAAGATAGTGTAAGGACAGACACTACATTTTTATATATATAGACTGAACTTCAAACTTTTGGTTTTCTGTTTTAAGATGTTCGAATTGCTTTAATCCATTATCTAAATATATTGAAATATTTGTGCACGCACCAGTTTTTACATTTTAAGCAATTTAATAAAATTTAAAAAGAGCCTCAATTTTTTGAGCTCGTCTAACGGTAATAACGTGTAATAGTGTAACGGTAAAGATAGGACAGACACTACATTTTTATATATATACTAGCTGTTGGGGTGGCGCTTCGCGCCACCCCAACACCTAGTTGGTGGGGGCGCTTCGCGCCCCCCCCCCCCAAGCCCCCCCGCGCGCGTAAGTCGTTACGCGCCATATTAGTTACGCGCCATTGTAGTTGTGTCCCTATGTCCCACCTGTGAATATAGATATATATATATATATATATATATATATATATATATATATATATATATATATATATATATACTAGCTGTTGGGGTGGCGCTTCGCGCCACCCCAACACCTAGTTGGTGGGGGCGCTTCGCGCCCCCCCCAAGCCCCCCCGCGCGCGTAAGTCGTTACGCGCCATATTAGTTATGCGCCATTGTAGTTGTGTCCCTATGTCCCACCTGTGAATATAGATATATATATATATATATATATATATATATATATATATATATATATATATATATATATATATATATATATATATATATATATATATATATATATATATATATTTTTTTAACTACGTAAAACTTGCGAATATACAACATTCTTTGCTGTCCCATTGTCTGTGCATATAAATAGATTGTCAGGTTTACCGACTCTTGAACATGCAACATATAATGGTCCATGGGAAAACAATCCGTATTCAGATCTATACCTCATGATTCTAATGATTGCTCTTGAGCTTTGTTGATGGTGATTGCTAATCGACCATTCCCTGAGTCGCCATCGTCATTTATATATCCCCCTGTGCACCCCGGCGTCCCCTTTGTAGTTATGTCCCTGTGTCCCGGTCGTCATTTATATTCCCTGTGTCCCGGTCGTCATTTGTGTCCCGGTGTTCCAGTCTGTGATTTCTCTTTGAGTGTCCGGGCGTCATTTATATTCCTTGTGTCCCGGTGTCCCGGTCGTCATTTATATCCCCCTGTGCCCCCCGGCGTCCCCATTGTAGTTGTGTCCCTGTGTCCCGGTCGTCATTTATATTCCCTGTGTCCCGGTCGTCATTTGTATCCCGGTGTCCCGGTCTGTATATACATTCGTTTTTTAGTTTTGTTTTTCTCCTTTATTTTTTTCCTTTTTTCTTTTTTTTCTTTTTTAGTTTATTTAGATTTTTAGATTTTTTAGTTTTTTTATTAGTTTTTAGTTTTTTTGTAGTTTTTACCATTTTTTTAGTTTTTTTAGTTTTTTTTTTTACTTATGTCCTGGTCGTCATTTATACTCCCTGTGTCCCGGTCGTCATTTGTGTCTCGGTGCTTTGTTGATTGCTAATTTATATTATATTTATATTTATATTTTTTATATTTATTAATATTTTTTTAGTTTTCTTTTTCTCTTATTTTTCAGTTTTTTCCTTTTTTTAGTTTTTCTTTTTTAGTTTTTAGTTTTTTTTTGTTTTTTACCTTTTTTTAGTTTTTTTTAGTTTTTTTTAGTTTTTTAGCTTTTTTAGTTTTTTTATTAGTTTTTAGTTTTTTTTTAGTTTTTGCCTTTTTTTAGTTTTTTCAGTTTTTTTTGGTTTTTAGTTTTTTACCTTTTTTTAGTTTTTTTTAGTTTTTTAGCTTTTTTAGTTTTTTTTCTTTTTAGTTTTTTTTGTAGTTTTTACCTTTTTTAGTTTTTTTTCTTCTTTTGTATTAGTGTGAAATAATTCAGACGTCATATGCGGACAAACACGACGTCACTCGACAGACAGACAGACAGACATAACCCACAAACAACTTATTTTTATATATATTTATTCATATTTTTTTAGTTTTCTTTTTCTCTTTTATTTTTCAGTTTTTTCCTTTTTTTAGTTTTTTTCTTTTTTAGTTTTTAGTTTTTTTTAGTTTTTTACCTTTTTTTAGTTTTTTTTAGTTTTTTTTAGTTTTTTAGCTTTTTTAGTTTTTTATTAGTTTTTATTTTTTTTGTAGTTTTTGCCTTTTTTTATTTTTTTCAGTTTTTTTTTAGTTATTAGATTTTTACCTTTTTTTAGTTTTTTTTTAGTTTTTTAGCTTTTTTAGTTTTTTTTTCTTTTTAGTTTTTTTTGTAGTTTTCACCTTTTTTAGTTTTTTTCTTCTTTTGTATTAGTGTGAAATAATTCAGACGTCATATGCGGACAAACATGACGTCACCTGATCCACACACAGATCCACACACAGACAACTTATTTTTATATATATAGATATATTTTAAACTACGTAAAACATACAAATATACAACATTCTTTGCTGTCCCATTGTCTGTGCAACATAATAATTGTCCATGGGAAAACAATCCGTATTCAGATCTATACCGCATTTTTCAAACGATTGCCCTTGAGCTTTGTTGACGGTGATTGCTAATCAAACATTCCCTGTGTCCCCGTCGTCATTTTTATATCCCCCTGTGCCCCCGGCGTCCCCGTTGTAGTTGTGTCCCTGTGTCCTGGTCGTCATTTATATTCCCTGTGTCCCGGTCGTCATTTGTGTCCCGGTGTCCTGGTCTGTAGTGTCATCTTATAATGACGTCATATACAAAGCCTTATATACTTATAATGACGTCAAATGCAAACCCATAAACAAACAAACATGCATATATACAACTTATTTTTATACATATAGATACAGTTTCTTCTTTAGTTTTTTTTCTTTTTTTTTAGTTTTTTTTCTTCTTTTTATTGATTTGTTTTCTTCAATTTGTCAATGTTCATTCTAACATTGACACTTGGAAAAATCTTTACGTGCCAAGCATGCTAAAGCTCCAACAATTTATATTAAACCTCAATAATGGGGTATCTGTTTTAAGGTTTTCGAATTACTTTAATCTATTGTCAAAATATATTGAAATATTTGTGCAATTCCCAGTTTTTTTAGTTTTTTTTCTTTTTTTAGTTTTTTAGCTTTTTTAAGTTTTTTTTCTTTTTAGTTTTTTATCCTTTTTATTTTTTTACGTTTTTTCTTTTTAGGTTTTTTCTTTTTTTAATTTTTTTTTATTTTTTATTTTTTTTTTAGTTTTTTCTTTTTAGTTTTTTTTTAGTTTTTTACCATTTTTCTTTTTTCGAATTTAATCTATTGTCAAAATATTTCGAAATATTTATGCAATTTCCAGTTTTTACATTCTAGTTTGTTTTCTTTTATACATATAGAAGATATAATCTGGCTTAACGGACAGACAACTTATTTTTATATATATAGATATATATATATATATATATATATATATATATATATATATATATATATATATATATATATATTATATATATATATATATATATATATATATATATATATATATATATATATATATATATATATATATATATATATATATATATATATATATGTTTTTAACTACGTAAAACTTGCGAATATACAACATTCTTTGCTGTCCCATTGTCTGTGCATATAAATAGATTGTCAGGTTTACCGACTCTTGAACATGCAACATATAATGGTCCATGGGAAAACAATCCGTATTCAGATCTCTACCTCATGATTCTAATGATTGCCCTTGAGCTTTGTTGATGGTGATTGCTAATCGACCATTCCCTGAGTCGCCATCGTCATTTATATATCCCCCTGTGCACCCCGGCGTCCCCTTTGTAGTTATGTCCCTGTGTCCCGGTCGTCATTTATATTCCCTGTGTCCCGGTCGTCATTTGTGTCCCGGTGTTCCAGTCTGTGATTTCTCTTTGAGTGTACCGGGCGTCATTTATATTCCTTGTGTCCCGGTGTCCCGGTCGTCATTTATATCCCCCTGTGCCCCCCGGCGTCCCCATTGTAGTTGTGTCCCTGTGTCCCGGTCGTCATTTATATTCCCTGTGTCCCGGTCGTCATTTGTATCCCGGTGTCCCGGTCTGTATATACATTCGTTTTTTAGTTTTGTTTTTCTCCTTTATTTTTTTCCTTTTTTCTTTTTTTTCTTTTTTAGTTTATTTAGATTTTTAGATTTTTTAGTTTTTTTATTAGTTTTTAGTTTTTTTGTAGTTTTTACCATTTTTTTAGTTTTTTTAGTTTTTTTTTTACTTATGTCCTGGTCGTCATTTATACTCCCTGTGTCCCGGTCGTCATTTGTGTCTCGGTGCTTTGTTGATTGCTAATTTATATTATATTTATATTTATATTTTTTATATTTATTAATATTTTTTTAGTTTTCTTTTTCTCTTATTTTTCAGTTTTTTCCTTTTTTTAGTTTTTTCTTTTTTAGTTTTTAGTTTTTTTTTTGTTTTTTACCTTTTTTTAGTTTTTTTAGTTTTTTTAGTTTTTTAGCTTTTTTAGTTTTTTTATTAGTTTTTAGTTTTTTTTTCAGTTTTTGCCTTTTTTTAGTTTTTTCAGTTTTTTTTAGTTTTTAGTTTTTTACCTTTTTTTAGTTTTTTTTTAGTTTTTTAGCTTTTTTAGTTTTTTTTCTTTTTAGTTTTTTTTGTAGTTTTTACCTTTTTTAGTTTTTTTTCTTCTTTTGTATTAGTGTGAAATAATTCAGACGTCATATGCGGACAAACACGACGTCACTCGACAGACAGACAGACAGACATAACCCACAAACAACTTATTTTTATATATATTTATTCATATTTTTTAGTTTTCTTTTTCTCTTTTATTTTTCAGTTTTTTCCTTTTTTTTAGTTTTTTTTCTTTTTTAGTTTTTAGTTTTTTAGTTTTTTACCTTTTTTGAGTTTTTTTTAGTTTTTTTAGTTTTTTTAGTTTTTTAGCTTTTTTAGTTTTTTTATTAGTTTTTATTTTTTTTTAGCTTTTTGCCTTTTTTTATTTTTTTTCAGTTTTTTTTTTAGTTATTAGATTTTTACCTTTTTTAGTTTTTTTTAGTTTTTTAGCTTTTTTAGTTTTTTTTTCTTTTTAGTTTTTTTGTAGTTTTTACCTTTTTTAGTTTTTTTCTTCTTTTGTATTAGTGTGAAATAATTCAGACGTCATATGCGAACAAACATGACGTCACATGATCCACAGATCCACACACAGACAACTTATTTTTATATATATAGATAAGATATAATCTGGCGTAACGGACAGACAACTTATTTTTATATATTACCATTTTTTTAGTTTTTTTAGTTTTTTTTTTTACTTATGTCCTGGTCGTCATTTATACTCCCTGTGTCCCGGTCGTCATTTGTGTCTCGGTGCTTTGTTGATTGCTAATTTATAATATATTTATATTTATATTTTTTATATTTATTAATATTTTTTTAGTTTTCTTTTTCTCTTATTTTTCAGTTTTTTCCTTTTTTTTCGTTTTTTCTTTTTAGTTTTTAGTTTTTTTTTGTTTTTACCTTTTTTTAGTTTTTTTAGTTTTTTTAGTTTTTAGCTTTTTTAGTTTTTTTATTAGTTTTTAGTTTTTTTAGTTTTTGCCTTTTTTTAGTTTTTTCAGTTTTTTTTAGTTTTTAGTTTTTTACCTTTTTTTAGTTTTTTTTTAGTTTTTTAGCTTTTTTAGTTTTTTTCTTTTTAGTTTTTTTGTAGTTTTTACCTTTTTAGTTTTTTTTCTTCTTTTGTATTAGTGTGAAATAATTCTGACGTCATATGCGGACAAACACGACGTCACTCGACAGACAGACAGACAGACATAACCCACAAACAACTTATTTTTATATATATTTATTCATATTTTTTTAGTTTCTTTTTCTCTTTTATTTTTTCAGTTTTTTCCTTTTTTTTAGTTTTTTTCTTTTTTAGTTTTTAGTTTTTTTTAGTTTTTTACCTTTTTTAGTTTTTTTAGTTTTTTTAGTTTTTTTTTAGTTTTTTAGCTTTTTTAGTTTTTTTATTAGTTTTTATTTTTTTTTAGTTTTTGCCTTTTTTTATTTTTTTCAGTTTTTTTTAGTTATTAGATTTTTACCTTTTTATAGTTTTTTTTTAGTTTTTTAGCTTTTTTAGTTTTTTTTTCTTTTTAGTTTTTTTTGTAGTTTTACCTTTTTAGTTTTTTTCTTCTTTTGTATTAGTGTGAAATAATTCAGACGTCATATGCGAACAAACATGACGTCACCTGATCCACAGATCCACACACAGACAACTTATTTTTATATATATAGATAAGATATAATCTGGCGTAACGGACAGACAACTTATTTTTATATATAGATATAGACTGAATTTCAAACTTTTGGTTTTCTGTTTTAAGGTTTTCGAATTGCTTTAATCCATTGTCTAAATATATTGAAATATTTGTGCAATCACCAGTTTTTTATATTTTAAGCAACTTAAAAAAAAATTAAAAAGAGCCTCAATTTTTTGAGCTCGTGTAACGGTGTAACGGTAAACATATTGTAACAGACAGACGGACGGACGGACACTACATTTTTATATATATAGATTATAAATTATATTAGATAATATTATATTATAAATTATATCTGATTAATGTATAATATTAATTTTCGCAATAAACAACCATCTGTAATCTATTGCTAAGCTTGAGAGGTCTGTAAGAGTCTCTTTTTTTTTCTACAAATGATTGTGTAAATTTTATTTGAGTTTCATTTTTCGATAGTTATGAATATTAAGATTAAACTTTATATGAAATAATTTGAATTCTAATTTTTGGTCTTTGTTTGGATTAATAATTGTGATGTATTTTTTATGTGTGTATGTTTTTTTTTCTCTGCACCCAATACCTTTTTACCTAAACTTGCGAATACTTGTGAATGTGAGTACTCGTGACTACAACTGCTTGCGATTTCCATTTTTACTACTAGTGATAGTAAGTGAAACTAAGGACTTGTCACTGCTGCTACAATTGCCGTTATGATTGCAGCTAATTCGACTTCTTCTAGTAACAGAATACTGGTATTGCTATTACCACAACAACTTATACTTAGACTACAACTGTTGAACTAAAAAAAAAAAAATGTTTGAGTGTATCTAGGTTGTCAAAATAGCACATAAATGCTTTATGTCATCAACAAAATAGGTTGTTTTCTGAGACTTATAGGGATAGTTGTGCACGCAGATTGTCAAAAGACATTCTCTACCATAACCCAGGAAGACCGATGGGTATTACTTTTGAATTTTCAGGGCATGCTATTGGGAACTATTAAATAAATTAAAACCCAATTTATGCATCCAAAATTGTCAAATGGCGTACCTGTGATATCTTAGTAACTGTTCAGTTTATCCAGTTGAATCTTCAAGGGATGTTGAGCTGAATCAAGTGGCAATATGT
>NC_088868.1:6405073-6419662 GCF_032884065.1 Artemia franciscana
TAAAAAACATAGAGAACATACCTGAGGCCTGGGAGCAAAGTGCAGAGAGGAAAACCACACACCACTAACAAAACACAGGGGCCATCAACTCCTCAGAGGAAAAAATTAGTATATTTGATTCTTTATTAAATGATCCTTAAGAATCCTTTTAAAAGTCCCAAACGAGTGGCATTTCTGCACTGAAGAAGGTAGTGAATTCCAGACCTGTTGACAAGCAATGGGGGGATTGAAATCTGATCGAATAGTAGGGATAGGCAGAATGTAGATATTATTTGAAGAACGAAGGCTATATAATAATAATAATAATAATCATTATTCTTTCCCTTTATCACAATGCAATAACATGAGTATCGTCAAACAAAAAAAAAAGAGAAGAACGCAAAAAGACGCAACATAAAGAACACACATGATGAGCTATCACTTCGATTTGAGGATAGTGTCGTTGTAGTGCTTCACGTAGTATGGAACGAAGGAGTTTAAAAATCTTGTCGTTGAATGTGTAGGTGGGCATTCTAACAGTTCTTTTCCATCTTTAAAAGTTGCCAGCCTCGTCTTGTGTGCGTGGGTAACTGAAGTAAACTGAGGCAGGATATCTCGGTGCGTTGGGGACTTCAGGATGTCAGCTCCAAGCTTCATCAGCGTTTCGCGCCTCCTTTCATCCAGGGTTGGGAGCCTGAGTTTGCTCAAGCTTTCTTCGTAGTTTTTGAAATTTGATCCAAGAATTATTTTGCAGATTCTTGTGTGAATTGTTTCAAGCTGACTTCTGTGTTTCTCTGTGAGCGATGGATGCCAGACAGGACAGCCGTACATGACTATGGGCATTACATAAGTTTTGTAGCACGAAAGAAGGAGTAGTTCTGTCATTCCAAACCTTCCGAGATTTGCGAAGGATTTTATAAGACCAGCTGCTTTTGCTGTGATCTGGTTGATGTGATCTCCGAACGTAAGATCGTCACTTAGTGTGATGCCGAGTTTTTTGACCGATTTCTTTGTTTGGGGAGGTGCAGATTCGTCAATGCTCTTCTTCTTCAGGAAGTTGACACACAACACACAGCTTTTCTCGAGATTTAGCTGGAGCTTCACTTGATTAGCTTGATCCCGAAGCTCTGCAACCAGGGGCTCGAGTTGGTCGTGTGTTTGTGACAGGAATCGTATTAGACTTATTGAACAATCAGGTGCAAACTTGTACCTTTGTTTATGTTGTCTCATCAGTCGGTTGATTACAATGACAAATTGGATGGGACCTAGCTTGCTTCCTTGGGCTGCTCCACATGTGATGTCTTGGAAGTTGGATGCTTCCCCGTTTTCAAGTTGTACGCGCTTTTGACGACCAGAAAGGAAACTTGCGATGATGTACAGCAGACACTGCGAGACCTCCAGGGCACCTGCTTCATTGATAACAGTCTCGTGGTCAAGGAGATTGAAAGATTTCACGAAATCAGAAATTATTATATCAGCAAGGGCCTCCGAAATTTCTAGGTACTCTAGTAGATCATGAAGTAATCTGACCAGATAATGTGTTGTGCTGTGCCCTCGACGAAAACCGAACTGCAGAGGGTCGACTTTATGTTCTACTTCTGCTAGTAGCCACTGTAGAATGAAGTCTTCAAAGACTTTCGAGATGATGGGCGTCTTCGAAATCAGCGTAAGGGTGGCCAAACGTCTAACGGTGAGGTCGGTGATGTTTTCTTCGGAATAGGTGTGATAAATGCCTTTTTAAACTTATCTGGAAAAACGCCTTCCAGTAGACACTGGTTATACATCATAGCCAATGGCGTGGCCAGGAAGGAGGAGCAAATATGGAGCTGAATCAGAAATAAACATAGGAGTTTTTCGAAGAGATTTTGGAAGATTGCCGTGAAGTTGATCAAAGACAAATGAAGCACAAGAAATAATGTAAATAGACTGTAGACTTAAGAGCAGTGTTGGTGAAGAACGGTTGGTGTCCATAACCAGACGCCGTGCTTTATTATACATGACGGAAAGTGACCGCAGCGTAGACGGAAAAGTAGAAATCCATACAATGGGGCAATAAGAAACATGTGACTGGGCATGACAGAAAAAAAAAGAAGTTTCAGAATAGATCGAGGAAATGTGTATCTAAGTTTTTGAATGATACCCAAACTCCGTGAGACCTTAACCCTAATCATTAGGGATAATCTAATCTTAGGGATGAAATTTGGAGGAACCATCGGTTGGTGCTACCTTCTGATATCCTGAGGTCTTCAAAGCCTGGAACCATATGCGAAATGGCACGATATGTGGAAAAGGCGGGAGAGGCTCAGTTGAGCCCGAGTGAATAAAAATAAGTATTGTTTTATATTGAGTGTGTTCTATGCAGTGTTGTATCATTAAATCGTGTTGTGTATGGCCATAGGGCTCAAATAAACTTTTCGTTCTTTCTTTCTATCTGATGTCACCAGGAATTTCATCGAAGTATCTTCAAAATCTTCTGAAAGATTAAAGTCCTTGATTGTCTGAAAATGCTATTTTTTTGCGCAAAAAATGTTATGAATCTACTATCGATAAACTACTTAGAAAAATCTTTTATAAAACTGCCACAATTATTTTTGTGATTGCTGGAAAAACTGTTAGTGATCGAGTAGTGATTTTCAGAACTGTTTTGTCAATATTATATATACTATTTGGTAAAGTATAATGGCTTCTGTTGAGACCACAAATTTAAACAAATTTAATATGGTTGTTTCTTATTAAATAAGGAATTAAGGATAGTAAAACACCATTATATGTACATTTACCTTACTTTACCTTTTCAGTTTGAATGCCTACTTAGCGTGCTGTAATAGCAATTGAAATCAGGATAAAAGATTGACGAAAGAGTACAATACAAGGCCATAATTTTTCTTCTTTTTTTGGGATTCCAATTCTAATGAACTGTCTTATTTTTCATATTGCATACGTTACGCCGTTTTTATGGCACTTGGTGTTTACCAGGTGACACATAGCGTTCGCAAATTTTGTCGGTCTGTCCGTCTGTCCCGGTTTTGCTAGTTGAGTTTTGCTAGATCAGCTAGGACGATGAAGTTTGGCAGGCGTATCAGAGACCAAAACAGAATAAATTAGAAATTCCCCGATTCGACCATCTGGGGGAGGGGAGTGGAGGGACGGATAATTCGGAAAAATTAGAAAAAAGAGGTATTTTTAAGTTACGGATGTGTGATCGGATCTTAATGAAATTTGATATTTAGAAGGATATCGTGTCTCAGAGCTCTTGTTTTAAATCCCCACCAGATCCGGTGATATTTGGGAGAGTTGGAGGGGAAACCTGAAATTTTGGAAAGCGCTTAGAGTGGAGAGATCGTAATGAAACTTCGTGGGAAGAAGCTCTTGGCTCTTCCGACCTCGTCACAAGTGCCATATGAGTTCTTGGCTCTTGTTTTTGTTGCTTTATTTATTTGGCTAATATACCTAGCTTCCGCTACATCAATTCAGTATGCAAGAGTGACGAAACATGCTTTTTTTTCTTTTTTTAACGTAGAATTTCAATTCTACTTTACCAACTAACTACATGCAATTATTGTTTCAAATTTTTGCTTTGAATTTCCTTTTCTTTTCATCTTAAAAGTGCCTCTCCTAGGAATGACTGGCTTTTTCGGGGTAGTAAATAAGGGTACTCCCCCTTTGTGTTTTCTCCTCAGATATAGCTTCAGAAATCTATGATCTCATAACTGATATGAGCTTTATGATTATGTCACTTCTTGATTTTGTGTTTCTCGCAACATATTTACACATAGATTAACACCTCACCACTGTACCTGGTCCAACTTACCCCCCAAGCTTTATTTAGATAATTAAAATCAAGTTTTTGAAATGGAATGAATTCTTGTTCACTCCCTTAGGGAGAATAATGCTAAGCAATGCTAATTGTAAGTTCGGTCGTGCAAATTTTGAGCCTTTCTATAGTCATAATTTAGGATATTTGTTTTATTATTATTTTTTTTTAATAAAAAGCCAATTTCATGGGATTTTTCACGGAGGCAGGGAGGTGTGAGGGTTAAACAGCTAAAACTATAGGATTAACATCTTGTCTTTTGGTCACTAGAACATCCCTCTCATCAAGTCCTGGAAGTTTCTTCCAGGACTTGATGATATATGCAGGACTTGATGCAGGCTGCAGAATGCCAGCAGCCTGCATTCTGGTGGATTCGGATCGTTATCTTCAAGAAAGAATATTAACATAATATTATGATTATATGCATCTAGGTTGTCAAAATGACATATTTCCCGCACTGAACCTAGCAAATACTAATGTAAAATGACAAATAAGAGAGTTTAAAAGGTCAGAAACAGGATCGTATCCAGGATTTTTTTGGGGTGGGGGGGGGGGTAAAAACTTTGAAAAACCCTTCAAAACGTTAACATGCTACCAAATGGTTAACGTTTTGTTGGTTAACAAAACGTTAACCAACTTTAACATAAATAACAGCCCTCTCTTCATATCTTAGTGCCTTCTATGGTTCCTGCCGGTCTAAAATTACAATTTCATTAATGTTTTTAAAGTAAACATTTGTTTCTTCTTCTAGGCCTTCAATACTTTTATCGACGATATTTTTTCGTTCATTATAACAATGCCAACCTCACATCGACTGGCCTGTTTTAGAGATGATGTTGTCTTCGTAGTCTATCTTTACCAAAGATGGTAAGTAACGTTTTAAAAAAAAATCAAGTCCATGAATATCTAAAGTTGCTCCACAGTTTTGTTCTAGGCTGCTTTCGTGAACATTTATCAGTAGTCTCTTCTGGTCGTTATAAATCTACTAAAAGAAAACTCGCGGAAAAAAGCGATTTTTCTTGTTTTTGGAGATGGGGACTCAGACCCTCCGGTCTCGTGTTTTTGACCGTGTTTTGACTCGTGTTAGAGTTTACCGCCATTTTGAAGATTTTGGAGGGCTTTTCCAAATTTCTCAAAAATTATTTTAACAGTAAACTTATACTAGTATCATAAACTTATGTAATAGTTATCATAAACCTTAGAAAGTGTGAGCTTCAGTGTCGGTTTACTGCCTCAAAGACAGAGTCCACTAGTGAACTTTCACAGTGCACTATCTATCATCAAAATCTAAAGAAAATTTATACTTTGACTGGGAAATCTGACTGAAAACAAAGTGGAATTTTAAACCCTTTTGTTGGTGAGTTTATCAATCAAAGTGAGTGGCACCACAGGGAACTTCCTAAGTGGTAGATTTACTCAAATGTTAATTACTAAGAACTGTTTGTACATTTTTCCTCAGTGGGTAAAGAATACTTTTAGGGACTACCCTTTCGTGAACCTTAAAAAGAAAATTCTGCTCTGTTTGATCAAAGAAACAAAACTCACACTTTCTGATGATGCAAGTTTTATTAAATCTCAAAATCTCCATCTTGGGTAAAAGACGGGGGAAGTCAAATGGTTTTGATGTGGGGTTTAAATGGTTTCCTAA
Source organism: Artemia franciscana (assembly GCF_032884065.1). Taxonomy (NCBI): domain Eukaryota; kingdom Metazoa; phylum Arthropoda; class Branchiopoda; order Anostraca; family Artemiidae; genus Artemia; species Artemia franciscana. The sequence goes on from NC_088868.1 coordinate 6,410,515, forward strand.
GATTGTCAGGAAAGGTCGGCTTTTGTATTTTATTGTTTATATTCGGATCTCTCGTCCAAGCTTTACAGGTTATGGCAAAATTGGCCAATGAATTCTTATAGTTTTGCCACATGAACTAAAATTTTTTTTACATTGGATAAGCCAGGGTGATTTTTTACGGTATCACTTTGCTTTAAATGACAAGGGTTTGCCCCTTTACAGTTTTTTTTTCCAAACGGCTTTTTAAATTGTTGGTCCCTGTGAGTTACATTCATGTAGTATTGTGTTTTTCAAACACAAGTAACTTTCTCAGAGATAGTCGCCAATGTGGAGGTGAATATATTTGGTTCAGGTGGTGCCGTGGAAAATCCAGATTTACTTCGAGGAGATACGGTTAAGAATATTCTCGATTTCACTCCCTATTCCTCAAGGTCAAAAAGTTAGGAGTCACAAATTCTCGAAAATCGTCACTTTTTCTTAGGCTGTAGCATTACTAATGGAGCATACTAATAAAGGTGATAAAGATGTGTCTCTTCTTGTCGTCTTATACGAAAATTAAGACAAAGTGAAATTCGTGCCCTATTATTTCTGTATAAGCTGCTTAAGCTGTATAATCCAACACCCTGAATGACGTCTCTGGTATAATCCAGGGTATAATCCAATATAATTCAATTGTAAGAACTGATCTCAGGGTATAATCTAATATCCTGAGTGACGTTTCTGGTAAAATCTTATGTATAATCCAATATAATTAAAAAGTAATTACTAATCTCGGGGTTTAATCCAATATCCTGAATGATGGTTTCTCCTAACTGGTGTTGCACCTTGTCTTTATTGGCAATAACGGTGTTAAATATCTTTCACGGGTATAAGGCGAATGGCGCGTAAACAATGAAGGAGAATGCCGTTCTATATCATTTAAGTTTTCTTATCATTTTTCCTATTAAATAAAAGTAAGTTTTTTGTACTGAAAGTAAGAAGCGACATTAGAACTTAAAACGAACAGAAATTCTTCCATATATGACTTGGGCTGCCCATTCATCAACCCTCACTCTTTACGCTAAGGTCTTAAAGCTCTTTAAAAATGGTTCTCATTCAAATTCAGTGGGTCTTTGTTTGAGCAGTCTTTCTTAAAGAATTTTGACTAAAAAGTCAAATTGTATTGTAAAGAAAGAGGATTGACGAAGGTCCAAGAAAATAAGGAAGGCCCTGAACCAGTGCGGGGTTGAGGAAATGCCTTTAATTCTTCTTAGTATGGCATCATTACCGGGTTAATAATTGGTTGGATGAAGAAGGCTTGGTTACTCCTGATTGTCTTAAATTTGCTGGTAAGGGAATGAACAAAGGTAAGAAAGCTGTAGTCTTTTCTAGTCGTGAATTAAGACATGCCCTGTAATTTGTGTAAATGTAAATACCTTAAATGTAAATGTAATACCTTAAATGAATGATAGAATTCAACAAATGAAAATATAGAGAAAATAGGTATAATAAAAACAGCAGTATTTTCTATTTTTAGTACATAAGCAGTGGCAGTTCTAGCCTCTCTTGCTCATGGAAAAAAATCTTGATTAGTCTTCCCCCTTCCCGACTCCAACAACATTTTCGGGCCAAATTTTAAGAAAATTTTCATTTATTATGCAAATTATTTTCAATTGGTTAATTAATTAATATTTTTTTTTTAAGTTTTTTAAACTTATTATTTAAACCTTTTTATCATTTAATTATTATAGTTTAATTTAGTCATTTAGGTCATTATTACTGAATTAATAATTATTATTTTTTATTAATTAATTAATTATATTTTAGTTATTTTCATTTATTAACTGCATCATCTTCTTTATTTTCATAAAAATAAAATTTCAAATATTACAAAATGATTATAACTGCTAAATTGTTTATTTGAAGTTTTGTGCCCCTAAAGTTTCCCTGGGGCAATTGCCCGTCCCCCCCTCCCTAAAAAATGCCTCTGTATATAAGTAGCAGATCAATATAAAGCTGTATCTCTATACTTTCATTTGTTCAATTCTGTGTATAACCTTCCTATGGGGTTTCAATATGTCACTTGTTAGTTACTATGTCTACCCTGTTAACGAGTTTATTTACCTGCATCTGTCTTATATTAATAATACAGGCCTGTCTTACCTGTCTTATATATATATTATATTTATATATATATAATCTTATAATAATTTATATACATAAATTTATATTTATAATACTTTATATGAATACAGGATTATCTATATTTACAATTGTTAGTTGGCAACTAACGACTAATGCTTGAAAATTCTTTTTTGCCTGCAAAAAATTCTTATTTTGTTTCTTTTTAGTGTTTTATTTTTTTTTTGTCTAAAAAAAATTGATTTCTAGTTTACATTGTATCTTATAAAAGGGTCTTCATAATGATAAGCATTTTTTTTCGGTTCTATTTCTGATCAGACTTCAAAAATTCAGAGTTTCATGAAAGTTTTATGGCTATCGACGAAGTGTATGTTTCTACCTGTAACATTTTTAAAATACTAGTAATATTTTCACCAGTCTCTTTTTTCCGAAATCTGTTTTTATTTAAAAAACTTTCAATTTTCAAATATTTTAGTGGGGTCAACTAGTAAAAACTCTTTTTTCCACCGCCAAAGGTTTTTTTTACAGCTTTTAAAATGTGCAAGATTTTTCTCTGTTCCATTTTATTTGTGAGTTGGTATAATAATAAGTTGGTATAATATATGTTTAACAAATCTGACGGAATTTGTTAAAGTCGGAACGAAAAACCTACCCGATTATTTGAACTATGTCTGGTGTTTGGTCGAAAGCGATATTTTTGAACAGATTTTCGACATTTTTTAGACAAAAAGCGACATTTGTAGGGTCTTTATGTCTAAAAGTGCTGCAAATGAATTGCAGCAGCCCATAGACGACAAAATTTGATTATTCCGCTTTGTTGATAGCTGAATAACTCTCTTGATTTTTTTTAATTTTAAAGTCTAATTTGCAAAAAGGACCGAAAGAGAATATTTGTCATTAGAAGACCCTTTTATATAATGGAAAAATTGGGATTTTTTAGACTAAAAAAAGTGTTAAGGTACCTACGAATTACCAAATATTCAAAAATCTTATTGATGTTCTGACCACCCTAATGCTTTCATTTATAGTCTAATAAAGGTTTGATCTTTTGAATTGATGCTGCACGATTAGAGTATGGCAGAATATTTAGTTTGCTTCGATCTCAGATACACTGGCAACCCTGTAAAAGTTTTTAAAAATATAATTTTTTGTTTAATTTTGACATATAATCTGTTTCTGAATGTTTGCAATTCTGAATTTTTAAAAATATGTTTCTGTCAAGACTATACTCCCCTTTTTTCTGTTCCTTGCTGGTCCGAATGAAATTGGAAGGGGGTTAAGGGAGGGGTGTGCATGTAGTCGTTGAAAGCTTCCATATATATCTTTTAAGAAGAAATTTAGATTTTTAGTGTATATCTCTGTCCTTGTTAATTAAATGAAAGGAAAATTATCAATCTTGTTTTACAGGCTATATCCTGTTGATAAAGCTAGAGTCAACGAGTATGGTCAATCAGGAGAAGACGAAAAGGAGAAAACAGAATAAGTCTTTTAAGACGTTAATTTATTTATTCATTTATTAGTTTTTGGTATATTGTTCGTTATTTGCTGCTGTTTAAAATGTTTGTATAATATTTTCTTAATTCTGGTGATAATCAAGTATATAGCAAGGGGCAGAGGTGAAGGTAAGGAAATGACTAATGTTTTCCCCTCTTTAATTTTTCTTTTCAGTTCGATTTTTATGTTGCCCTTGTGAACGCTTATTGGGTTTTTAGTCAAAAGCGTATTTTGGCATAAAAAGCGTTAAAAAAAAGGGTTGCTTTTCAGTAAAGATTTATGCTTTAAGAAGAACAGAAAAAGTTCAAAGAGTCATTATTGGAAATGAAATTGAAATCTTCTTCAGTATTGGTCAAATTAAACGTGAAATGTTGGTTTAGAAGGTCATTGAGGTCTATTTTTCACCGAAAATTTTATGACTTACTTGACTTTAGGCTTTTGTCAGACATTTTGGCGTTAAAAATGATGGGATCATGTGCCTCTAATTTGTCCGATCGCTTGCCAGGCTCGCGGCATCTATTACTTGGATTTGGGCTTCGAGGAGAAATTCGATGAACTTGTCTCTCAAACTAGGGGAGGGGGTCCTCTTGGTGGTTTCTATCCGTGCAGGGTGGGATTGAAGTCAAACACAACCCGTACTGAGGTGTCGTGTTGCATATGGAAGGGATGGATGTACCAGTGATTAGTGCACTGGGTAAGTTGTATTAAGAAAGCAGTTTGCGAAGCACCTAACGCAAAGATCTGGTTTCTGAAAAAGTCAGTCCAGTTGACAACCTCGATTTTTCAAGGATGTTTAGTCTGAGCGTCATCTGCAGTCTTGAAGACATGTTTTGTGACTGACCAAGCCTCCGCTCCTTCAATGCTCATTGACGCGTTGTAAATACATATTTTAGAGTGGTAACTTACAGTTGACTTTCATGGTTCTCAGCCTCTCAAAAACTGATGACGCTCGGGCTATTCGAGGTGTAAGCTCTTTTGTGATCGGGCCATCCCTCGACAGAGAAAATGCAAGGTAAGTGAAATCTTCAACCACATGTATCAGGTTATTCCAAATGTTGACCAAATAGAAGAGAGGGACGTTGGAAGTCGATGGGCATGACCTTGGTTTTCTGCCAGGAAAGTGAATTTGGAGGCGAATGGAGTTCGTCCGAAATAAGGCAGACCCTGTCTGCTGACCTCCTGCCGCTGCATATGGGTATTTACCCCTAACTAAAAGCCCCATATTTTATTGGCAGTCTCAAGCTTAAAAGGTGAGTGGGACACCCCAGGGGTCCTCAGTATCTAGACAAGTCAACTCTAATCAGATCCCAGACCTAGAGTTGGCTGGGGCTGTAAACCTTTATCTGAAATGATTACGCAATGGAAAATGGGGCTACTGCCTTGGATAAAAATTTTATGATGAAAATTGAATCAGGGTTTCAGAGCTAGGGTGATGATGAGACGAATTTTGAATATCAGCGGCTATATATTAATTTTTCACTTAAAAAGAAAAACAAGAAGAAGCGTTAAATGACAGCTTTTCATTTTTTAAGTCTTTTTTTTTATAGTTTTTCTTACACAACTTGTATTTGGTCACTCCCAGCAATTGTGGAATTTCTCTCAACTGCTTGTAAAAGCGAAATTACAAAAAGATGTGAAGCCAGTGAGTGCATTGCAAGCGAATGATGTAAGCGGTATCTCTAGTAATTTTTGCTCTTTGAGTTCTTTAATTTTGTATTTCCTTTTATATTTATATTTTCAAAATAAATAAGAAACAATAGTAATGTTTTTAAACAATACCTTAAAATTAGAAGAAATGGCCTAAAAAGTAAAAAAAAACACATTTTTGTAAATTTTTCAATAATAAATTATCTTCTGCATCAAAAATTTTCTGACGAAAATTAAATCAGACATTCAAAATTAGACTGTTGGGTGGGTCTGGAATACCACTGATTATATGTTATGTAATATAGATAGATAGATAGATGTCAATAGCTTAAACTAGCGTCATATTTGATTTTTTCATTGCTAAATCTCTTCCGGTTGTTGCCGTCACTGTCTCTTTCACACAATAAGTATGGCTTCAACTGAAAACAATCATATATTTTATTGATCATTTGAATATATAGGTAGATAGATAGACAGATAGATTTATTCACACGAAAGCTCAGTTTGGTCATGGTGACATACTCAAAACAAGCGAAAAAATACAGGCGAAAAACAAAGCAAAAAAATAACGAAATCGAAAAAAATAAAGAAAGCAAAGAAAAGCAGAAAAAATAGCGAAAGTGAAAAGCAAGCGAAAAAATAACGGTTAATGCTTGAAAATTTTTTGTTTTACCAGTAAAAATTCTTATTTTGTTTCCTTTTGAATTTTTTCATTTTTTTTTGTCAAAAAAAATTGGTGTTAAATTTACATTGTATATTACAAAAGGGTCTTCATAGATAGATAGATAGATAGATTTCACAAGAAAGCCTAATTGGGCCGTGGTAAAACACTCAAAACAAGCGAAAAAAATACAGCAGCAAAACATAGACTGAAAAGACACTAATTATTTAAGAAAATCATCTACCTGGACGAACTTTTCAATATTATTTATATTTAAGTAACACCTACTTCTAAAAATTCCCAAAATTCAATCCCTCCCCTGATCTCCCTAACAAATATTTCCAAGCGCAACTCCCTATATTCCCCTAAAAAATGACGCAGACTCATCCATCTCTCTACGCGTAGGGTAACTGTAAGGACCGTCCCTAAATCTAATTCTCCCTAAATGTTAACGTTCTCCAGGAGGCATAAAATTTCCCCTTACATGTATTACCCATTTCAAATCTTTCGGAGCCAATCCCATTTTTAAGTATATATCATACATTACATAGAATAGCTTATATTATGCCGAAAAGTAATAAAACAAAGTTTCAAATGGTAGCATATTATTCTTTTAGCTTGTATCATTTTTTACAGTTAATCTCACACAAGTGCTATTTGGTTCACATTGCTCCCAGAAATCGTAGCATATGTTGTAACTGATAAGGAAAAGGAAAAAGAGATGGCAATGTCAAAGAGTTTCTAATAAAACAAGCTCAAAAGTATTTTTTTCAATAATTATTATTGTTTAATTCCATCAATTTTTTATTTCTGAGCCTCTAAATGTAGAAGAATAGAAAAAGAAAAGATTTTAAGAATATCTTTTAAGAAGTGTATAATTTTTTTTTAAATAATATTACATTGCCCATGTCACATTTATCCATAAATTGGAGCACGGTATAGCAACATTCTGTTTGGACTTGCTTTAACTAGTGGATCCCTATATGGTGAGTTCAGACCACATAGAAGTTCCATGCGTCAATCCTAATATGTAAAATAAAGATGTCAGTTATCAGGCGTACCTAGATGTTATTTGTGATCAGTGTCAGGTGTGAAGACGTTTGAAGAAGCTGTTGCCCTGTTTATTGAATAATTAGTTTGTTCAGATGATCAGGTCAGTTTGCTGCAGATGTAAAGGGTGTATTCATATCGGCTGTTAAAAGTTTTAAAACAAGAAAATATAATCTTGAACTGATCAATTATAGGGAGTAAATGAATCAGAAAAAAAAATCATCCGAGCAAACGTTGCGAAACAGGAAGTATTGAACATTTTTGCACTTTTGTCATTAACTAGGCTCACCTATCTTCTTGATGATATGGCTCAGGGACCTATGGTGCAAAATCAGAAGTTTCAAAGGCCTTAATCTATCAATATATATATATATATATATATATATATATATATATATATATATATAAGTTGCATTTATGTTTGACGACTGACGTCATTATAAGGATTGAGTATTATGACGTCATGTATGTATTTTGTATGTTTGTATATGCCGTCATTATAAGTTGACGTCATTTATATTCTCTGAGGCCAACCTGACTTTCATACATAATCATGATAGAAGGTAATAAGCTTACCTAAGCTATGGATGTCAGGTGACTGATTTTTTATTTTTTTTTCTTAAAACAGAAAATCAGAGAAGCTTTGGAAATTGCTAAAAATAAACCAGCCATCAATAAAGACAATGGTGAGTTTCATATTAGCGAAATTTGGGAACCAATCACCCATAAATTGAAAACTCACAAAAGACTCCACCCCTTTCCTAAAGGCCCAACCTCTTTAAGATCCACCAGGACAGCAGCCATCAACGCCTCTACCAAAATTCGGGCCATGGCACAACAATAACTCCAGGTTCGGCTCATAATCAGTGTTGTTCAGTGTTTTTAGTTTTATTTATTTAGTGATTTTACTTTCCGGCAAGAAATTTGAATTAACCTGATGATGACAGGCACAGGTCCTGTCGAAATTATCGTTAGAAGAAAAATCAGTCACCTGACATCCATAGCTTAGGTAAGCTTATTACCTTCTATCATCATTATGTTGACGTCATTATAAGTTGACGTCATTATAAGTATATAAGGCTTTGTATATGACATCATTATAAGTATATACGGCTTGCGATTCAAAGAGAATATTTAGTATCAATCCTACAATAGCAGAAGAAACAGGCAACGAATCAAATCGTGCGAGAAATTTTAGTATAAATCCTACAATGGCAGAAGAAACAGCCGAGGAAGCGGCTCAGAGATCATGCCAAAAGGTTTGTGGCTAAAAGAGAAAGTAACAAAAGAAAGCATGCCGAGGAATCACAAGAACAACGTGAAAACAGGCTTGCGGCTCAAAGAAAAATTACCAAAAAAATCGTGCCGAGGAATCACAAGAGCAACGTAAAAGCAGGATTGCGGCTCAAAGAGAAATTACCAAAAGAAATCGTGCCGAGGAATTACAAGAGGAACATGAAAACAGGCTTGCGGCTCAAAGAGAAATTACCGAAAAAATCATGCCGAGGAATCACAAGAACAACGTGAAAACAGGCTTTGGGCTCAAAGAGATAATATAGGGGAGATAAATAAATGACGACGGGGACACAGGGAATATTGGATTAGCAATCACCATCAACAAAGCTCAAGGGTAATCATTAGAAAAATGCGGTATACATCTGAATACGGATTGTTTTTCCCATGGACAACTATGTTGCATGTTCAAAACTCATTAAACCTGACAATCTATTTATATGTACAGACAATGGGACAGCGAAGAATGTTGTATTTTCGCAAGTTTTACGTAGTTAAAAACATATATATATATATATCTATATTCACAGGTGGGACACAACTAAAATGGCGTGTAACGACTTACGCGCGCGGGGGGGGGGAAGCACCCCCACCAACAGCTAGTTTGCATAAATATTAATTTGGAACATTATGGGAACCATGATAGATCCCCGTTGTTAGCGCTTTTTGTATTAAAAACGAGCGTGGCAAAAAAGAAATATATTAAAAAAATATATATCTACTGGAATTAAAGAGCTAAGTTGAAACTTAAAATGAGATTTTAAAGATTTAAAACCGATAAGAAATCGCAAGAAAACTTCTGGTTATATTATAGCTATAACTAATTCTCTTTTTTTTATACCGATTAAATTTTTTTGATTAAGCTCCTGTTTAACAGTAAACATTCATGACAAAACTTATACT